>NW_023615201.1:32500-40001 GCF_013339695.2 Rhipicephalus sanguineus | reverse complement strand
TATTTTTCAGCAAGAATGTTTCTCTTTCTGTATATCTTTTTTCTCTTCCTCTACTTCTTTCTCTCGCTTTCGTTGATAGTCTCTCTTTCTTTTTTGCTGCATTTCTTTATCTGTTTCTCTCTTTCTCATTCTTTCTGTGCCAGCTTTACTCTCTCCCCTCCTCCTCCCGCTCACTTCCCTTTCCAACCCCCTTGATACACTATACTATGGAAGGCGGTGAGTAGTGGGATTTGTCCAAATTCTATGGCACATACCCGTTCATGATGATGATAGTTTTGCGGCATCGTCGACATTACGGCCGGTTTAAAAAGCTTCGTTGTTAAAAAAGCCAGCGCAACTTCGTAAGACGCAAAAAAAAGAAAAAAAGCGGCAAGCACTGGCGTATATATATATATATATATATATATATATATATATATATATATATATATATATATATATATATATATATATATATATATATATATATATATATATATATATATATATATATATATATATATATTGTGGGGTTGCACACGCAACCCGTTGTCTTCAACGCGGCGGCACCTCGGCTTCCCGCTACGTTTGTACGCGCAGTGGCGAGAGGGGTTGCGTGGGAGAGGGCACTGTGCCGCTCCCGCAGCCTTCTCGCCCTGTTCCCTGGCCGAAGTCGAGATGTTCCGTTTTCCCTCCTTGCCCTTTTCTGGAGAGACTCCTCTCCAGACCCCGAGGAATGCGCGTAGCTTTCTTGGGGGCCTCTGGGTCTTCGGTCTTGGGAGGTGTGACTGACCACATCGGACCCAAGCCGTGAGCACCACCGCCGCCATCAACCCCTGCAGCGCTCCGGCCATGGAGTGCAAACTACCGCCCCGGACCGGAGTGCAAAAGCAGCCACGCGAGGTGAGATGAGCCTTTATCATTCCCTCGACGTGTGCTTGCTATTTTTAACAGTTGTTTCCCCCAGTAGTGCGGAACACTCCGCCTCTGAGGTGTTAACTTGATGTGCTTGCTACTCTATTGTTGCAATTGACATCTGAGGTGAATAAACACCTTCAGTTGAAAGACTTGTCTCTGTCCCCACTGGCCTGAAACCCGCCGCGGTCGCAACTTACGCGAACCGCGGGATAGGGGTCACAGCTCTGACTGTTAGGGCTGCTGCGTAGCACTAGTAGCGAGTAACTACACTCCTCTAGTGCGCGGTGTGATCCAAAAACGAGGGACAGGTTCGCACGCGCGGCACTGTTCGTTACAAAGTAACCCCTATAATATATATATATATATATATAGGCAGGCATGGTGGCGAAAGGGGCCGTAGCGTTGAAGACAGTGAAGTGGATCCTCCGTGAGTAACAGTAACAACGGAAGTGTTTATTTCGACAGTTTCGGCCAGAGACTGGCCAGCCTCTAGCCGAAACAGTCTAAATAAACACTTCCGCTGTTACTGTTACTCACGGAGGATCCACTTCACTATATATATATATATATATATATATATATATATATATATATATATATATATATATATATATATATATATATATATATATATATATATATATATATATATATATATATATATATATATATATTATGGCAGGAAGTAACTTGTTGGACCCCGGTAAATAATATGAATAAAAAAGAAGACACACGTCGAAAAACAGAATGGTTTCTTGACGGTTCGGCCGTGGGACCGGCCTTCGTCAGAATACCATAACAGAAGTGACAGTCGTGCTACAGCACCAGGGGCGTAGCCAAGGGGGGGGGGGGGGGTTGGGGGGGTTCAAACCCCCCCTGAAAATTTTCAGTTTTGCTTGCGTATATAGGCACGCACATATACAAACGCACGCACGAACATACATAAAGTATGGTTGAACCCCCCCCCCCCGAAAAAAAATTCTGGCTACGCCCCTGTACAGCACATAAGCGCATACGTTCCGATTACAATGATCACGTGAGCGCAAACATCATAAAGGCAAGTGCAACAATCAGACATGAAATATATATCGGGGCCCCGTATCACATCCTACTTACAAGCAATCAGTTCACAAGTCCCGACACGTGCACAAGGATTACAGGTGGTACAAGCAATAAGATCGACAGCAGTCACTGATGCAAGGCACTAAGTTTCCTCGCACTCTCATTCAAACCGCCTGCGATTTTGTTGAACTTAAAGATGAAAAATGATTCGCGAACTTCCTTGTCATGATGCTTTCGGAAGCCAGACTCCGGAATCGTGGCTCTGGTGTTGTCAAATGAGTGGCCCATTGTGTTAGCATGCTTTGATATTGATGCTTTGAGCCTCCCAGCTGGCACTTTCGAACCACCTGTACAGCAGAATCACGTGACAGGCCCAAGCTCACCTCGTCTCCACAGACTTCAAGAATTTATCACTTTTAGTGAGGGCGCTTGCAAACATTTCGTTGGACTTATATCCTCATAATCACTGGCAATTCATAAACAACAAACTAAGGACCGCTACTACGAAACACTGTTTCCAAGCTATACCGAACGATGTTTTATAGGACCACCTTGGGCACCGCGTACAGGATATAAACTTTCAGCGCGGTAACTTCGCACTCGGAAAGCAGAGGGGGAAAAAAAAAAGAAATTTTAGAAAACCGCTGCCGGAAGCGACGTACCGCGTTCCCTGCCCAAGTGAGCGTGAAAACGTCGGTGCCGGAGATTGTGGACTCCGATAAGAGGGCAAAAGGCGCTCGACGAGCCCGTAGCCAAGCCGAAGCCATCGCGAGCATCCTTGCTCCACCGGTGGAGCACACAAAGGCGCCATCCCGGGGCGAAGGGCGGGCGCCACTCAACACCCCCCTCAATCTAATCGAGGCCTCCCCCTTTTTCGACAATCCTTGCTTCTTCCTTCCCTGCCGAGCACAGCGGTTGCCGCCGCCTGCTACGTGCATGGAGATATTCGCGGGGGGCGTCGTCTTCCCGCGTCCGCTTCTGCGCACAACTAATGCGAGCTGAGTGGAAAAACCGTTTTGCCGCCTCGGCGGGAAGCCAGTCGACGTCGCAGCAAAACCCTCCTTTTTTTTTTATTTCTGCTACCGCGACTTGACGAGCTCTGATTCGCGTGTTTCTTTCTTTTCTTTTTACTTTCTTTTTTACGCATTTTATCTTTAATTTCGCCGTCTGATGCTTATCATCACACGTGGTATGTATCGTTAAATCCGCACAGTACTGTGAAAGGTCTACACCCCGATCAAGATTGCTCGAGTGAAAACCACTGGAAGAAATCCTGCGGTGTAACGAATTGTTATGAAAGCCCAGAGCAGATTCTCCAATAATAATAATAATAATAATAATAATAATATAATAATAATAATAATAATAATAATAATAATAATAATAATATCTGGGGTTTAACGTCCCAAAACCACGATATGATTATGAGAGACGCCGTAGTGGAGGGCTCCGGAAATTTCGAACACCAGGGGTTCTTTAACGTGCACCTAAATCTAAGTACACGGGCCTCAAAAATTTTCGCCCCCATCGAAAATGCAGCCGCCGCGACCGGGATTCGATCCCTCGACCTTCGGGTCAGCAGTCGAGCGCCATAACCACTATACCACCGTGGCGGGGCGCACAGATTCTCCCATAACCCAACGAAATAAATTTCGCATTAAAAATATTCACCTGAACATTATAGGCATACAGATCACGAGCACGACGTTAAATGTTCGGCTTCTGTCCCGCCACGGTGGTCTTGTGGTTATGGCGCTCGAGTGCTGACTCGAAGGTCACGAGGTCGAATCCCGGCCGCGGCGACCGCATTTCCATGGAGGAGAAAAGGCCCCGTGTACTTAGATTTATGTGTATGATAAAGAACACCAGATGGTCATTATTTCCGGAGCCCTCCACTACGGCGTCTCTCATAATCATATCGTGCCCCCATAACAGAATGAAATAAATTTCGCGTTAACAATCTTGACCTAGCTGAACACTGCGGGTTATAGTGACATATAGATCCTGAACACGAAGCTAAATGTTCGATTTCTATATAACCTCGGCGTTGATTGCGTTCGAGGCGCGATTCAAAAGGCCCTCGTGGGTTCCACACCTTGCGCGCAGCTAAGCAGAATTATTCCATATAAACCCGCTCTCCATGCATCCGCGTAATGACTCAACAATCTTGGTCTTGGTTTCTTCGCAAAGGGAGAAGAGTTAGGACGCTGAGCGAAATGCGCAACTCTGTGCAGCGCAAGCGATACTAGCTTGGCCTGTATATTCATAGGCTGAACTTTAGTTTCATATGCGAAGTGTTTCACGTGAAGCTAGAACGAAATATTTAAAATAAAGTGGTTAACCGCAACTGAATAAAACCAAAGACACATGGTTTGCCTTCATGTGGCGCTTGTTAGGGTTTATTATTATTATTATCATTATTATTATTATTATTATTATTGCGCTTGATCAGGTCAATGACTAAGGTCAATAAGGCAGAATTTTTAATATTCATTTTAGGGCCAACTGTGCTTCCCTACATTCTAAGAGACGTTCCAAACGGCGCTCCAATTTTCTCGCGGCAACGTGGTACATGCCGCGTGGGGATTTCTTCCGGTGTTTAAAAAAACCCCACGAAATATGAAATGAAACCACATGACTGCGCGCTCATGCGCTACCCTACTGCGGCGCTCTCAACCGTGCTTCGAGCGAGACTGGCGCGCGGACCGTCCGCTTCCTTGCCGTGTGCGGCCGTCAGAAATGTTGACGCACTGGGAAGCCGATGCGGCGGCGGCTCATTTCACCACGGTCCGGGGCAGGCGTTGATGATTTACCAGACGGTCCCCACGAGTCGTCCTTCTGTCCGTGTTCGCTCTGCGATAGTCATTCTGTATACCAATACGACCAAGTTTCTGCTGTGGTGACTATCGATGTGCTTTAGCCGCCATCGAAAGCGGTGCGTCGTAAATATTTTGGTTGAAAGTGTGTCGAGGCTTCATCACCATTGCACGCATTTAGTCACGCCATGCGCTTCGTTCAGAAGGAGCTTTCGGATTAGCACGCGTTCAGCTACTCGTTCATTCGCATGCCAAGTAGAAACGAGCAGAGTGGCAACAAAGAGATGCAAACGACGAAAGAAGCAGCGAGCTTAGCACATTCGTGCAAAATGAGCTTTTATATGCACCCCCCTCCCCTTCACACGCGAAATCTTGCAGCATATTTTCAGAGCTATGCCCTGCACAGGCTATGTGCGATTTGGCCTTGCGCCTCTAACCTTATGTGGCGTCGCCGAGTGCACGCTCTTAAAGGAATCGGCTTTTCCCCGCTCTGGCAAGAGTCGGTGCATTTGCATGCAGACACGCAAATGCACTCGCCATGTGACGGCTCCCGCGTTTATTGAATGCACGTATAGAATAGGATAGGCTGTCCCCTTCGATCCGCCTCGAGGATTTCGGTTGTATATATAGGAAGGGTCGCTTGCTGCACCACCTTGGCATGTTTTCACTTGACTTGGTGAAAGTCTTCTTTAACCTTTTAAAGAGATATGCGAAACTTCATGTCGAGCTTGCATTGCGACGCCAAGCAATTTCGTTGCATGTTAGTTTTTTTTTTTTTTTAAGCGAAGCTCTCTTTGTGGCCCCTTCGGGTCTGAACGTGACTGGTGCTCTGGAAGGACCGCACTTAAAAAAGGAATTCCGGCAGATCCCATGCGTTGTGAGAATTTATTTCACGCGAAGCATGTCAGCGAGTGGCTGCGTCTCTCACTCTCTCTTTGAGCCATGTCTTGCGAGATGCACCGACGTCTTTGTGCGATTTGAGCAGTACTGTGCTTGGGGTGGGCTTACCAGGCACGTATACTCATACGCTGCCATGCGAAGGATAGCTCATTCTCCGACGTAACGCCGGCCCTCACGTTACAGCATGCACAAATGTCACTTTTATTGAAACAAAAGTGTAAGCAGCGTTCGTCATAGAACTGCATATGTAAGCGTTTGTGTGCTACACTAAAATCGCCAACATATAACAAACTGTTTGGGGCAGCGCTAAAGAACACACGGACAAAGACACATAGTAGACGCCACGGGCGCTGACTTACAAACTGAACTTTATTGCCTTTGCCAGTGCATTTATATGTGCCATAATCGCTCGTTGTGACAGCCACGTTGCCCAGAACTAACAAGCAGCGATAAACAACAATCTTAACAATCTGTTAGCTATAGCAGGAATTTCACATAGAGCATGCGTGCAAGAGAAAAAAAAAAGAAAAACAAGAAAAAAAACAATAACAACAACATAGTAAAATAACAACTGACGGACGCTTCGCGTGTAAAAGCATAAACGATGAAAGGTAACATGACAAACAAAAAAAAAAAGGGGGGAAGTGCAAGTGGAACCACCCTAAATAAAACCTTTGAGATAATCATCTCAGCGTCAGACAAAACGATTGAAGGCCTGCTAACGCAGTTGTCACTGCCTTATGTATGAAAAAGGCTGCCCATGATTTCGCGCTCGGTTTTCTTTCGCTTTCTTGAGGAATGTGTACGATGAAAATCAGGGGTACACCACAGCGTTTGCAGTGCTCACCCAGGAATCCTCCAGTTTGATTGCGCACGTTCAAATTATGCTCCCTAGCTCTCTTTTAAAACATCGGCCGTATGACCAGTAGCGGCGACCACAACTCAGGGGAATGCTGTAGACGACATTAAAAACGCACATTGTAAACTTGTTCCGGTGTTGCGTGACGCAAACACGTCGCTTCTTACTGTTAGTCAGGGCACACAACTTTGAGAGTTTGCATGGAGCGGAAAAAACACCTGGACGTTGTGTTTGCTTGCTATTCGTTTAATATGTGCGACACTTGGTGTATTATGGGATGACCTTAACCGGCCGGTCCGCTTTGTTAGGCTTGTCGTTTGCTTTCGGACGTTTAATATTTTGCAGGAGGGACTCACAAACGGCAGTGATAAGTTCTGGGGGGTAACCCGCACGCTTTAGTCTCAGAACTTGGGCACAGAAACTTCGGAAAGAGCATGACTGCAAGTCTTATTAAGTTTACTTTCGAAAGGCTGCAAACAATGAGCTTCAGTTTTTGGATGTCAGGTTGCGGTTTTTCTGTTAATCATATCTGTTGGTTATACAACCCAAGATCGAAAAAAGCCTTACTACCGCACAGTAGCGCTCACTCGAAGCTTGTCAAGCGCGGTATCGCCAAGAACTGCTTGAACTCGCCCTCAATAAGACTTGCAGTCAGCTCTTTCCGAAAGTTTCTGTGCCCAAGTTCTGAGACTAAAGCGTGCGGGTTACCCCCCAGAACTTATCACTGCCGTTTGTGAGTCCCTCCTGCAAAATATTAAACGTCCGAAAGCAAACGACAAGCCTAACAAAGCGGACATGCCGGTTAAGGTCATCCCATATATACACCAAGTGTCGCACAATATTAAACGAATAGCAAGCAAACACAACGTCCAGGTTGTTTTTTCCGCTCCATGCAAACTCTCAAAGTTGTGTGCCCTGACTAACAGTAAGAAGCGACGTGTTTGCGTCACGCAACACCGGAACAAGT
>NW_023615201.1:0-25000 GCF_013339695.2 Rhipicephalus sanguineus | reverse complement strand
GACTGTCGTACTGTGCTGCATCTTGGGTTAATAAACCCGTGTTGTTTGTTGACATCCTGCTTCGAGTGCCTTTTCTGCGCCGTGCCGGAGTCGACGAACCCGGCCGTAGCGTCTTTGTTCGCTGCGGCAGTGGAGAACGTCGCGTCCCTTGCCGGTCGCCTCGTAGGGTAAGCGTCTCGCAAACCTATCTCCACATAACTGGCGCCCAACTTGGTTTCGGCATGGCAGCGGAGCAGTCCCTCTCGAGGCGCTCGTTCCTGCTCGATCCCGTGGCGACGGACTTGATCTCGTTCGATGCGGACGACGCCGGCAGCACGAGGTAAGCTCGCCTTAGCGGCCCTCGGCTTTCGGCCACCGGGAGAGATCCCGTCTTGGGGCCTTCCTTGGTGATGACCGCTCGAATGTGGACTACAGTCCTAGCCTAGCCAGTTTCGGGTTTTCTCAGTTGTTCGAGACACACGCGGAGTGCGTGCTTTCGGGCCCCTCCAATGCGTCGTCTCCGCTCGCTGGCCTTCCTTTGTTAGCAGCGCAGCTGAGTGACCAAACCGCCGCACCGGAACGTCCCTTCCTAGGCCGCATGGTGCTGGCGTTCACACGCTCGCTGGCCCGTCGTTGTCACGAGCGTAAAGGGTTGACAGTGTCGTCCGCGAGCCAGCTCGCATAGGCGACACCGTCGCCGCGTTTGCCGACGATCATTTTCCTCACGCGCCTTGGCGACGCTTTCGGCAAATGTGAGCCACCGTGCCCCGTTGTCGATTCGTTTGCCTGTCGCATGAGGCTTCATGCATCCGTCGGTGCGGAAACCCTTCTTCTCTGTGCCGTTTATTGGCCCCTTTGGGTATGGCGTGCATGGCGGAGAACAGGCGTACGACCCTCGAACGGCGGCGCCTGCCTCGAAGCCGCTGCACACAACTGCGGCACAGCTCCAGGCAAAACATTGCCTTCCATCTCGCGAGCAGCACCGCTGTTTCGTGCGGCGCTTCGCGGTTGGTTGTGCGCTGGGAGAATCGCGCGCGCCGACAGCGCTTTGTGCATCTCCCTGGTCTTTCGCTGCCCGTGATTCTCGGTCGCGTCTTTCTCGCGCGCACGGGTATCGTGAATGACTTCCCAAGCGGTGGCTACAGGGTCGTCCCTTTCGGCGCCCTACAACCACTTGCAACCCTCGTAGTGGCTACCGCTGCCTTTTAAGTTCGGGACGCCACTCGAGATTTCGCTCGCCGGAAGCTTGTCTGCTATGTCAATGGAGTGCCATTGGTGGAGGAAACGGACCCCATGGTGCTCGTCTGGCTTAAGCGCTTGCGCGAGCCCTCGGGCCGCCTCGCGCGCTGGACGTTGACTTTGCAGCGATACAACTTTGTTGTACGCTACCGGAAAGGGAGTTCAAACGTCGCGGCTCGCGCCTTGTCGCGTGCCCCCGTTTGTGCGTGTGACACTTGTGTCCGCCTCTCCCGAGAGCAATCGCACCGAGTAGACTCCGGGGCCTCTGGCTCCAATGGGTCGAAAGGAGCGAACCCCGACGGCGAATTGACATTCGAGTCGATCGCCTCGAGTGAGCACGTCACTTCAGCCGGTATCGTGTTAAGCAGAGAAGAGACACCAAAGGCACAGCAGTGCGATCCGTTTTGGGCTCCAAGAGCCGTGCTCCCAAGGAGCGGGCGCGTATTGACAGTCTGGTATTGCTGTCGGCGCCGTGTGCCGTTTACGCAGTCTGGTATTGCTGCGGGCACGTTGGATTCGCATCTGTTTGTCGCCGGCGGAGTTCTCCTGCGCTCCACATCCCACCATAGGAAGCTCCCCAGGAGTCTTTTAAGGTGGGGGTACCCCGCATTCTAAGGAAAGCCACCCTCGGCTATTTCCACGACTCGCGGTTGGCCGGACATGCGAGTGGCCGTAAGACTTTCTAAAAGTTGTGCCGCTCTGCTACCTGGCCAGGCATAAACGTGACGCTCTTCACTCCTCGTGTGACAATGCGTGCAGTCTCGTACGGGCAAACCCCCGGGCTCATGCAGCCGCCCTCAAACCCTTTCGTTGCCCGCAGCAGCGACTTGGGAGAGGGGGAGGCGGTCACACAACCGCAGGAAAACCGTAAGGCTGGCCCCAAGTCACGCCACCGGTAGAACCTGTGGAAACGCACTTAAGCAACCTTTCTCCCACTAACAGGTAGCTGGACTTTATTCCATACCATGACAGTGAACGGAGAATAACCGCTAAGGTGCGGCGGCACACGTCTGGAAGTGGTAGAAGGCCCTCTTGGCTGAAAATACCCTCTGACGTGTTGTCCAAGCCATAACCTGGCAAGCGCCCCCTTTGTTGGGCAGCACTGTCAGGCAGGCACCCTTTTTTGGCAAGCCGGCTATGCCGGGGGCACTCCTGTCCACTCCTGCATCGCCCAGTCGTCCCCCTGCGCCTGGCTCTACCTTGCCGCCCAGCCTGTTGCTGAACCTGTGGCCTGCTGTTCCCTGGTCCTCCCAGCTGTGGCCTGCTTCCTGCCTTCTGGCCTGCAGCCACCACCTCCACCCAGCCTTGCCCACCTGACAGCCTCGGCAGCCGCCCTCGGTGGCTGGTCCGCCCACTCAAGCTTTGGCCCAGGCCCGAGCGTGGTCGCTCCGGCTTCCGTTCCTGGCTGCCTGCTGTTCCGGCCTGCCGTTCCTGTGAGGCCCCCGTCCCAGCGACTTTCGGCGGTTGGCTGCCGCTCGCAACTAGCAGCCACGCCTCGTACGTTCCCGGCTGCCAACCGCTCCAGTCCGGCGAACTTCAAGCGGGCCGGCTGCCCGCCCTTGTGCAGTCTTCCCCGTTCCTCCTGGGCTGCGGACCTTCTTACGGCAGTGGGCTCTCCCTGGTGGTGGAACTTGTGGTGAAACTTTCGGTGGAACTTTTGCGTGGCCATGGCCGACCTATGGACTTGTACCTCCGGGAAAACGACACCCCCCTGTTGGACTTTGCCCCGTTGGCCAGCCCCCTTGCGGCTGAGCTGACCTTGCCACTAGGCCTCGGACAGCCTCTTTCACAGGCTGGCCTCGGTCTTTAGGAGGGGGGAATGTGGGGATCGAGAGCGTCCTCCTACCTGGCGCCTCGTTCCCCAGCTGCCGCGCGCGGGCGGGCCGCGTAGCCCGGGCGCACTTAGGCACCGGCAATCGCCAAGATGGCGGCCAGGGCGCCTCTTTGTCTGGGCGAGCCAAGCGTCGGCTCCGTCCCGCGCTGGCATGTCCGGGCACGCTACGCTGGCGCGCTGCGCGGGCCTACGTCACAATGCAGCGCCATTCCCCATTGGGCCGCTGGTGACATCCTCCTCTCCTACGAGCTAAGATGCGCCCGACGATTCGCTCGTGGCGGTAGATGCTCTCAGGCTGGCGCGACAGGTTGACGCGCTGCTCTAGCAGGCGGCTTCTCGTTCGTGTGCTCGACTGCTGCCCTTTGTGTGATAGTCGTAGCGCCGCTGGCAAGCGTACTCGATCGGTCTTGCGGAGTTCCCTTTACGGCCTGCAAGCCCGTGACTGTCGTACTGTGCTGCATCTTGGGTTAATAAACCCGTGTTGTTTGTTGACATCCTGCTTCGAGTGCCTTTTCTGCGCCGTGCCGGAGTCGACGAACCCGGCCGTAGCGTCTTTGTTCGCTGCGGCAGTGGAGAACGTCGCGTCCCTTGCCGGTCGCCTCGTAGGGTAAGCGTCTCGCAAACCTATCTCCACAAGCTGTGGCAATCTTTTAAGTCTCAACGTTAAACGCATACCATCAAGGTCTTTAAAATTGCGTATCTATGTATTTTCTGTTAAAGGAACACACCGTCTAATACTTACCTAGTGATGTTGCGCCTCAGATATGCGTAATGTTTGCTTTTTGATCAACAATGTACACAAGTATGAACCTAGTCAGCCGTTCACGATGGCTGGCCCTTGGGCAAGTGGTTCAACTTTGGCCGAGTGGCTGAATCGAGGGACGTGCCGACAAACAGAAAGACAGACAGAAGGACAGACAGAAGGACAGACAGAAAGACAGACCAAAATTTCGGCGTTTAAGTTCCCCAAGAAAGACTATCGTCTTTAAAAATATGGCAGGAGGTATGTTGAGTGCAAAAAAGATGTCGTGTACGGAATTCCTTTCACATGTGGAAAGGAATACGTCGGCCAAACAGGTCGCTGCCTGAATGTGCGCCTTCGCGAACATTCACTAAAGGGGGCCCCTACTCGCACTTAGCGATGCACTGCAAGGAGTGCACTTGCCAGCCAAAACTTTGTGACACAAAAATAATCGACAAGCATAAGAAGTTTTTTTTAGATGCGAAGTATCTTATGGCGGAGTTCAATCCGGTGGTGGTGGGGGTGGTGTGCGGCGTGACCGCCCTCACTGCGCATGCGCATACCCTCTCCCCTCCCTCTCCCCCACCCCTCTCCACTTTCCCTCTCCCCTCCACGTTCCCTCTCCCATCCCCTCTCCACTTTCCCTCTCCCCTCCCCCTTTCCACTCTTCCTCTGAAACGCGGGCTAGACATGCCGAAATTCTCTCCTGCGCAACGCCGCGATGAACACCAGCGCATGCACGTCCCCTCCCCCTCTCTCTCCTCTCCTACGCTGCCCCCTCTCGCACGCTTGCCGACTGCGTTCCCCGCTCGGCCTGTGAGAATTAACGGCCAGGTTAAGGGAAGACAAAACGCGCGTAGCGGTCCTCTTCGCGTTCCACGACGCGAGGTCGGTAGCATGCCCAAAGAACGCCAACGGAACGCGATCGTGCAAGTGCTCCGGCTTCGCATCGCCTCATGGTCCCCTTTAGCGGGAAATAGTGTATTTTTTTTTTTAGCGCTAGCAACGACACCACAAGAAAGAAGACAGAACACAGCGCTTATCCCTGTCACACAGCGTTACGTACGCCAACGACAGCGATACCAACCACCACCAGCGCCCTTCACACGAGAGGAGGCTGTCGCACTTCGCCGACTGCAGACCCGAACGTTTCCAAATCTTCACTTCCTGCACAAATTATATCCGACTCGCTATACCAACGCCTGTCCAGGATGTGGCGTCATCCCCACAACATTTCACGTCACCGTAGAGTGCACCGCTGCCTACTTCCCTCCCCTCCCACCAATCCTTCGGTCCACCCGTACTCCAGAGCAGTGGGAAGGCATCCTTCGCGAAGGCGCCCCCGAGGTCTGTCGGGCGCTCGTCCAGCGGGCCCGGGCTATCGCAGAGGTTGCCATAGGAGTCCCGGAATAGGGACCCTCCCCGTTTTCTTTGAATTTTAATAAAGGAATGTTTTCATCATCATCATCCCTGCACATGAGCTGCTGGCATTGAACAGGTGCATCTCAAGGAAAGCTGAGATGGAGTGGATACCTTGCGTAGGACTGTAAAAAAATAGTAAGAAAGATATAAAAATTAAAAAAAGGATTATGGATTATCACCAGCTAGCCCGCCAACGCATTCTGTTGAGCACAAGAAGCGAACTACACGGGAAATAACTGAAGCGTTTCGAATTAAGAAAGGAGGCGATAAGTGCGTCAGCCAGGCTTGTGCTCTGCTAACAGATTCTGAATTAGCTTTTTTGGACGTAACATGACTCAGTGCATTTCTTTTCTAGTTTTTTGGGGGTGTAACACGTGCTTACCTGCTGTATGCCGTCGGTTATCATAGCGGTCTTTCGTTGATTCACGCAATTTGTGGTAATAGGGGGTTTGTGGTGACGTGCATTCGTGTGACGCATATATAAGAATGGTCTTTCCGAAATAAAAATTTTCAGTTGCTAGTAGCGCTCCGTCCTGTGTCCTTTTCAGTCTTCGTGCGTATTGCGTTTCATCATGGAGCTTTACCAACCTGCCCAACTGGCAGCAAGGGCGGATCCAGGTGCCAACTTTAGGGGGGGGCGGCTCTTCATCTGACCGGGGGGGGGGAGATCGGTAGGGTAGGGATGAGGAGAGAGGTAGAGGCCGGGGACAAGATTCTCCTTCCCGCTTTTGTGTAATGGTAGCCGAAGCAACTTGATAAAAGATCTGGGCGACAGACATTGCAGGCGGGGGGGGGGGGTCTGACACAGGCTTTAGGGGGGGGCGATCGCCCCTACCGCCCCCCCTCTGGATCCGCCAGTGACTGGCAGTCATCGCAGATAATCTGTTCATGCAGTCCCTGCTCGTGTAGACCATCTGATATGCGATCGAGGACTGGCATTGGACGCCTTCGCGAAAGCAACGAAAGTGACTGTAGGCGACACTTGGAGAACATCCGGAATAGAACCAGTGTTGGCGGTAACGCGTTACAAGTAACGGCGTTACCGGTAACGCGTTACTTTTTTCGGTAACTACTAAAGTACTCGTTACAATTTAGGAACTGTAACGGGTAATGTACTTACGTTAACATATTTCGGTAACGTGGGGTGTCACGTTACTCGTTACTTTTTCGTCCTGTAGGTGCCGTTTTCCCAGAGCTCGCCCATTCTTTTGTCGCAGCGTCGAACTGCTGTCCGCCTGCCAGGCATTGACCAAGAAAGCGCGGGCGGAATCGCTTTTGTTTGTGAAAATTGTGCGGACCAATTTCTTAAGACGCGCCGACTCCCTGTGTGGAGGGTTGGGCCATCGTGCATGTTTGGGCTAGTTGGTACTCCATTTGAACAGCTAAATAGCGCGATGACCAAAAAACGCGAGAGATAGTAGAAGCAGCAGAGATGGCCAAGGATGTTAGGCATTGTATCAGCGTGCCTTCCATTGCTCTGTCAGCAAAGGAACTATGTTTTTTGGGCGAATTGCAAGATAGTGACATGTGATTTATTAACTTTTATCTGTTCTATGTAACTGGTGTTGTGCCTTTAGAGCGATGAATCTTATCACTTAGGAGTGAATGTGGTTATGTGGATGTGAAGCTGCGCAGGCGTGGTGTTACCCTATATATTCATGTGTTTTCTTTAATAAAATTCAGTTGGAAGTTAGCGCTTGTGTGTGTCGCATTCTCCTGTCTTTCGTCACTGAAGTTCGCGCTATTTAGCTGTTGAAATTGGGCCATCGCCACACAAAGCTTGAAGAAAGCCGCGTAATTCGCCATGAGAAACTGTGCGGACATACTTCTCGTGGAAGTGGATTGTAGCAGGCGGATTGCTGGCACCTGCGCCTTTTCGTGCCCAAAAGACGGGCTTCCCGAAGAGAAAGAGCAAGGGCTGATCGTGAAACTTCGTACGTGGGGGAAACAAAGAACTTCACTGAGATGCTGCGACAACATAAAATCGACGTCCGCAAGTTCTAGTGACAAAGGAGTACACTCGCTGAACACAGCATGGTGAGCGACCACTGCATCGAATTCGAGAACTGCCGCGTCGTCGACTTAAGCGGCTTTTTGTGGAATTCTGGCTCATCCAGGCAGCAGCCGGAAACGTCAACCGGTCTACAGGTGCGCTACCGATCAAGAGTCTGCCTTATCGTGGAGAACAGGCGTGACCCCACGGCTGCAAGAAAACCCTAAAAAAGAATGCTAGTAGGACGCGAAATGTCGAATTTTTTCTTGTAACGCAAAAAAAAATAAAGATAAATAATGAAAATTGTTTTACTCACTACCTTGGTGGCGTCCCTCTGTTTCAACCAAAGCCCATTAAAACCACTGTCACACAAACAGTAACTACAGTTGGGGCTAACTATGGTTACAGGTAGCTACACGACAGACATAACCGCAGTTAGTTTCCTAACTGCAAACGGGTGATTCCATGAGAGATCGACACGGATCCGAAAATAGATATTTTAGATTTGATTGCTCATTTTATATTTTATGCACCTACCACCCAGTAGCACGAAAAGGAACTTAGTTTTCTTATTAACTGCATAATTTACGAGGAAAAAAATATCGAACATATTCAATACGGAGGGACAAATTTCATTACCTGTCGTTCTCGAAAGTTCAAGACGTTGTAAAATACAAATATTACCATTACAAAGAAGACATTTTATGTATGAAATGTGTGCACAACAAAGAGTAAAGTAACATTGTTTGAAACTTGTGGAGCGAAGGAAACTGTCTTTGAAAAATGTCTAAATATGCGACATTTTATTATGGTCGCTACAAAGTTATCAAGGCTTATCAACTTTGTTTAAAAAATAAATTTTGCTTCTTTCTATCTGCAACTGCAGCGAGGTTTCTGGTTATTGGACTCCTGAGCGAGCAAGGCTGATCTTGAACACCCTCACATAAACGCTTGCAATTTTTGAAAGTGAACGAAAAATGTTTATGCACACATTTTTTTCCGTGACTAGCCTATTAAAGCATTTCTTTACTACTACAAAATTTGCGCATCTATTTTGCTGTAGTAGAAGAACACCATCAGATAGATTTACTGTAAATTTCTTGAGAGTTCATTGATGCTTTATTTGAGAATAGCGTTGATGATTGAATCTCATATTCTGTATAATGCCACATTGAGAAAAATGGCTTCACCATGTGCCACAGTCAGAAGCCATCACATGTAACTGTACAGGCAACTTTAAGCCATTATAACATCGCTAAGGTCCGGTACATTTGTGCAAATAATACTCGGTAAGTAAGCATTTTGGGTAAATCCGTTGTTTGGGTTAGAAGTATTATGTGAAACATAAATTTCAGATTTAAAATGCTCTTATTCTGGGTTCCTGCAGCAAAGGCACATTGATTAAAATTTATGATTGTGGAGTAACGGCAGAGGTAACGTCCGTTACTTTTTTTCGGTAACGGTAACGCGTTACATTTTTGTAGGTAACGTAGGGCGGTAATGCGTTCCTTTTTTTATAGTAAACGTATTTAGTTACTTTTTTTCAGTAACGCCTACAATAGTGACTAGAACATACGAGGGGCCCGCGGGAAGCGAACCACGGTATCGTTCCCCACGGACCTACCGCGGGAGGCGTCTCACTGCTGTTTCCTGCACGCCGGCCTAACCTCCCAGGCGGCGCCACCGGGCTAAGCTTACATCGCGCGAGCACAGCGTCACATCTCGCCATGAGGCGCAAACGACTTTACAGGGGGTGATAGCACCCCCACAAACTTTATATACAGATATATTCACGTAGAAGATGGCAGCAAAAGAAGAATGACCCGCAGTAGGCCGTAAAGGGCGAGACAGACGGTACGATTTTCCATGCGATGCGACGTCCGACACGGCGGTGGGGAAACCGGAATGGTGACCTTTCATAGCATCGGACAGCCACCATTCCCTCTCCCCCACCGCCGCGTCGGCCGTCGCATCGCATGGAAAACCGTACTGGCGAACTCGTCGCCAGCAAAAGACGTCCTGGCTTTCTGGGACGCTCCTTTTATCCCCTCTGCCCCGAATCACTCGTTGCCTGAGGTCATCGACACCGGCCGATGCCGCGCGGGCAGTTCCATAGAAGAAACGGAGGAGTGAGACCATGGAGCCCGACGCACCTGCAGAGTTGGGGAACTTTCGAGTACACTTTAGCTCGAAAGGGAGGGGGGGGGGGGGGTTTACACTGGGCGCGACATTACAGCTTCGTTTACCCCACAGCTGGAAAGACGTACAACATGGAAAGAGATGATCTTCAATAGAACTTTTCAACGGAGAGATGGAGGATATGGAGAGGCCTTAGCTACTCTCTTTTCTGGGCTGTTGCACGAGAGTGCAAAGGCTGACGTCACCACCTCGGCAGTGCATTCTTGGTGGATCACGCATATTAATTTATTAACACCCAAGATGGGATTATGGCGGCACTCAGGAAGCCCAAAAGGGGCATACAATGCGCGCACACTCTGCAAGCTGCGCCATCGCATTCGCAACAGCACGGTAGCGCGTCGGGAATGTGCAAAATTTCTATCCCAATGAAACTGTCTAACTACATGTACCGTAGTATAGTACTCTCTGTTGGGCTAGATTATGCATGTTTAATATTAAATAGTAAAGCTGGCGCCATAAACACGACCACGCAGGAACGCAAATGAACACTTTGAAATGACGGGCGCTCACTTAAAACTGTGTTTCTCGAAGAACGCAGGCATATAAATACACTTTTCGTGAACGCACGCGCGCAACGTGCGCGTGCCTTCATTTGCCTAACCGTACTACAACAATCACCTTCCAGATACCGCTCTTCTGATTCAAACGGGCTTACTGATGTACCTACACAATCTTTACCCCTCTTCTTTATGAAAAACGCTTCCAAATCTTGGGACGAAGGAAAAGCAATGTCACGTGCTTGTTTATTTAGCTTGTCAGAAAGTAGCGCGCATTTGTCATGGCGCTCTTTGGCCAAACCTGGCCCTCGCGCCATTAAACAACATATATCACCAAAGGAGCGGTTCTGCTATTGGCTTTATTCTGTTTTTCCAAAGTAGTCCGCTAGAATCTCTACCCAAAGATGGACCGAACTCGCAGTTATGACCAAGGAAGGAACGTTGTCAAATATATTTTCTTTTTTTTTTGTTTGAGCGAGTTGGTTCAACATGGAACAAGCAGCGCAAACAAACAGCCACCATCAGGCGCTTGTGTGTACGTGTCGTTTCTCTTGTGCGTGTCTGGTCGCGCTGGTATACTTCCTTGCCCCATGCATAGGGAAGGAACAGTGAATTTTAAGGGCTAACACTCTCAAACAGTCATTGGCGTAGCCGGGGATTCAACCGCCACCCCCATCCCTCCCGAATTTTTGCAATTTTACACGCGCACATACAAACGCACGCATAAACATACATACAGGGTGATTGACAACCCCCCCACCCCCTCCGAAAAATCAAATACTTGGGCATGTTCGTATAGCACGTATGTAAGGACAGCGCAACAGACAGGGACTAACGAAGATAACGACGAGCAGCGCTGTGTGTTATCTTCATTAGTCCTTGTCTGTTGCGCTGTTCTTACATTCTTTATTTGTAAAGCGCATAGCACTAGACATGTATGCATTGGTTACCAAGGGCTGCAGGCGCACGGCCAGAGGCGGTGGCTGACGTCCCGCCACTCGGTTGAGCATATGTTGGTATGCGTAGCAAATTCCCTTGCAGATAGCAGACGACGTTTCTGTGTTTCCACAGGGGATGGAAAGGGCTTAGAAAACAGCCCCCTCGCCTCAATTACCACCACCAATTTTCTCCTGTACAGCTATCGCACACTCCCCTTTGATAGGATATCTAATCGCATCAAAGGAGAGGGGAAAAAAGTTAGGTGGCTTCCGGCGCGTGCATGCTCCACCCCACTCGCCAGAAACAGGTTGTGGCTTCTTTAGGGCGGCAAGGGATGTGAAGCTCTACCACGACCGCCAGTGGAACACGTGCTGCGACATGCCGAAGACCCGGTCTATGTGGGCGGCTTCCTCGAAAGTCCGCAGGCAACGCACCAGCGACAAAAACGGTACGCGTTTTGAAAATATTTCGTCGGTGTCGAGCCTCGTGAAACACGCATCAAGCAAGGGCGTCTTCGATGCGTCATAGTTCCCGCGCTGTTTTACTATCAGAATGTGTCGTGTGTAATATATATAACTGTTGGTTTTTCAACTGCTGACCCAAAGGTCGCGGGATCGAATCCCGGCAGCGGCGGCCGCAAATGCCCGTGTCCTTAGATATAAGTGCACGTCAAAGAGCCCCAGATGGTTTCCGGAACCCTCCACTACGGCGTCTCTCATAATCATATCGTGGTTTGGGGACGTAAAATTCCAGCAATTATTATTATAATAAGATGTCACGTTGTTAAGTTCGAGGGCGCGGCTGCGATGCCCGGCCACGGCGGCCGCATTCAGATGGAAGCGAACCCGCGTGCTTAGATTTAGGTGCACGTCCAGGAACCCCAGCTGGTGTCCCCGAATACGCGCGCCTCATAATCGTGGTTTCGGCACGTAATTAAATCTCGGCGATAGTTATGAGGAGCTTTCCGGTTCGTGCGCTTTTAAACGCACTCTGCATTACAAACACCAACAGCGGTCATTAGTGCTCTTGAACATAATTACGCTTATATTCGGACATACTTGCAGCTCGGGCTTATCAGGTGAGGCATATGCATTTTAAAATTCGACAAAGATTGACGCCACGTAGAGAGTTGAGTTTAGCTAGCGGTGAGTCATACTCGATGAAAATTCGCGTCGCAAATCGTACGAGAGAAAGGAACACAGGCCGACTTCGGCTCTCAAACCAGGCTGCCTACTTTCAATCCAAGCCTTGTTGCTTGTGTTCTTTGCCACAATTTCCGCCGCGAATTTTCGTCGAATGTGACTACGCGTTGACTGTGACAAACGGTGCTGTGTACGGCGGGGCTTTATGTACGGCTACAGTCAGGCACGTAGGCAAGGGGGGGGGGTCCCCCCCCCCCGAAATTCGTCCGACCTTCTTTATTCCCGGGCCACTTTTTTAAATTTTTGCTATGGAAAGACTTTCTTTCGAACAATTATGCCTTGGCCCCCCCCCCCCCCCCGAAAAAAAATCCTGGCTACGTGCCTGGCTACAGTAATTCTCGAGTATATCGGAACTTGAACTGGAATCACGCAGTGTCCGCGTTTGCATATTACTTTTCTTGCGGAACGCCTTCAGCAGCGCCAGGGCACAAGAACACCGTGGCTGCTGATTAAAAAAAAATGCAGCACGCGAAGTGTTTATGACGTACGTTCGGTAACACTTGCAAGGCTACTTGTATTTTCGGGGCGGCCACGGTGACTCAGTGGTGTTCGGCTGCCAACCCGAAAGCCCGCGGGTTCGATCCAGGATGCATTTCGATGGAGGCGAAAGGCTACAGGCCCGTGTACCGTGCGATATCCGTGCTCCAGGTAGTCGAAATTCCCAGTGCCCTACTAGTGAGTGGCTCATAACCATATCGTGGCTTAATTATAATATAACTAGGTTTTACGTCCCCAAAACCACGATATGATTATGAGAAAATACGTAGTAGAGGGCTAAAAAAATTTCGACCATCTGCATGGGTTTTTTTCAACGTGCGCCTAAATCTGAGCACACGGGCCTCTATTTCTGCCTCCAATAAAATGCGACCATCGCGACTGGGATTCGACCCCGCGACCTTCAGGTCAGCAGTCGAGTGCCATAACCACTAGACCACCGCTACCGATGTCGTAGTTTCGGCACGCGAAACCCCAGAAATTGTTGTTACTGTTATCGCTATGATTCCGTGGCAGCGGTGACTTAGACAAAAAAAAAAAAAAAAACGTATAGAGGAGAGAGAGAGAGATAAGATTCTTTAATGAAATGCCCGGAGAGGTTAGCCTGGTTTGTCGCCTGGCTTGCTACTCCAGGTGTCGGGTGATTATGGTATATACAATGATAACATATACACCATATACACACAAATAGTACATACAGTCACAAAACAAAGCGTGTTTCCTGGCCAATGCCCAGTTGATGTATTCGATGGATGGATGGATGCCAAACTTTGTTGAAAATCCTGAGGTACGCGACTCGGCGCGCAGCGGGCCGCCTCCACGTTCGTACCGACAGGCCAAGCCCGACCGACGCATCGTGTGCCCTTTGGACAACCCATAGTTGAGTCCCCTCCCCCCCCCCCCCCCTTTTTTTTGTTCCGTTCCTTCATCATCCTACCCGCCAAGTAGACGATACCGGCGATATGATTACTATAAATGGGTCCCTTTATTACCGTAGCAATTACAGACATTCCAGGCGTGGTCATGCAGTCGTAACTTTTGTGCTATAGATTATGAAAGGGAATATAGACAACCACACGTTTGTAGCACGAAGCCACAAGAAAATCCATACGGATTTCTCAGAAATAAAGCCTCTTAGTTGCCGAAAAATTCGTCCTGGTCCCGGGATGTCTATTTTCCCTTCCTTAACCCTTCCGCCACCTTGCGGGATTCCGCAGTACTGATTTGCATTATATGCTATCAGCATCTCCATGGAAGCGTGCGGCGCGCAGTGGTTGCAGCCTCCCTTCTGGGAAAACTTAAAAGCTAAGTCTCTGCTTATCGTCACTGGATAGTATGACGGCAACACAACGCCGCGAGTTCTTTTATTCTCTTGTGGCCTTGACTGTACGTCATCCCTTTTTGTATGATGAATCATTATTTCGTCCACGTGAAATCGTATGTCGAAATCATTGCTTTGAAACTTGGATGGAACCCCTCCCCCCCCCCCCAAAAAAAAAAAGCAGTACAGTCACAGCGAACGCTATCGGCCTTTCAAGGGGCGCTGCAAGTACAGTTGCGGGGTACTCACTGCTGCGCATGCATAATCATATTTTTGCGAAGGATGGAAGTACCCACAGTGTCATTATTCATCATTCTGCGGAGAAGCGAGGTATACCACTAGTCCAGTGTTGGCGGTAACGCGTTACAAGTAACGGCGTTACCGGTAACGCGTTACTTTTTTCGGTAACTTAGTAACGTACTCGTTACAATTTAGGAACTGTAAAGGGTAACGTACTTACGTTAACATTTTTCGGTAACGTGTGGTGTCACGTTACTCGTTACTTTTTCATCCTGAGGGTGCCGTTTTCTCAGAGCTCGCCCCGACAAATTCTTTTGTGGCAGCGTCGGACTGCTGTCGGCCTGCAAGGCATTGACCAAGAAAGCGCGGGCTGAATCGCTTTCTTTTTTGTGGAAATTGTGGGGACCAATTTCTTAAGACGCACCGACTGCTTGTGTGGAGGTTTGGGCCATCGCCACACAAAGCTCGATGAAAGCCGCATAATTTGTCATGAGAAACTGTACGGACATGCTTCTCGTGCAAGTGGATGTAGCAGATGGATTGCTGGCACCTGCGCCTTTTCGTGCCCAAAAGACAGGCCGTCCGAAGAGAAAGCGCAAGGGGGGGACAGACGGTCCGATTTTCCATGCGATCCGACGGCCGACGCGGCGGTGGGGGAGAGGGAATGGTGGCTGTACGACGCTATGAAAGGTCACCATTCCGGTTGCCCCTCCGCCGTGTCGGACGTCGAATCGCATAGAAAATCGTACCCTCTGTCTCGGCCTTTACTCCATACCACGTGCTGATCGTGAAATCTTTTACGTGGGGGAAACGAAGAACTTGAACTGGTATAGCGCATTACGGGGAAGAAGAAACGGCCGAGCAGACCGGCACAAGAGGACAGAGCGCTAACTTCCAACTGAGCTTTATAGTGAAAATGCATCAAATATGTAATTTTTTTGTATGCTTGCGCAAGTCTACATATTTGATGCATTTTCACAATAAAGCTCAGTTGGAAGTTAGCGCTCTGTCCTCTTGTGTCGGTCTGCTCGGCCGTTTCTTCTTCCCCGTAATGCGCTATACCAGTTCAAGTACGACGAACCAACTCGCCCAATCTTCAACACTTGTGGAAACGAAGAACTCCCCCGAGAGGCTGCGACAACATAAAAACGATGTTCGCAAGTTCGCGTGACAAAGGAGTACACTCGCTGAGCATAGGATGGTAAACGACCACCGCATCGAATTCGACAACTCCCGCGTTTAAGCGGCTTTCTGTGGAATTCTCGGCCGGTAACGTCAACCGGTCTACAGGTGCGCTGCCTATCGAGAGTCTGCCTTATTGTGGAGAATAGGCGTGACCCCCAGCTGAAAGAAAACCCTGAAAAAGAATGCGGGCGGGACGCGAAACGTAGAATTTTTTCCTGTAACGCAAAAAAAAATCTTTTTTTTTACTCACTACCTTAATATCGCTGTCACACGAACAGCCTTAACCGCGGTTAAGCTAACTACGGTTACGGCTAATCACGGTTACAAATAGCTACACGGCAGACATTACCGCATTTAGTGTACTAATCGTGGTTATTGCAAACGGGTGATTCCACGAGAGATCCACACGGATCCACACGAAAATAGATATCTTAGATTTGATTGAGTATTTTATATTTTATGCATGTCCCATGCCAGTAGCCCGAAAAGGAACTTAATTTCCTTATTAACTGCATAATTTACGAGGGAAAAAGTATCAAACATATTCAATCCGGAGGGACCAATTTCATTACCTGTCGTTCTAGAAAGTTCACGACGTTGTAAAACACAAATATTGTCGTTACAAAGAAGATATTTTGTGTATGAAATGTATGCCCAACAAACATTGTTTGAAACTTCTAGAGCTAAGGAAACTGTTTTTGAAAAAAGTCTAAATATGCGACATTTTATAGTAGCTACAAAGTTGATAAGGCTTATCAACTTTGTTTTAAAAATAAATTTTGCTTTTTCTATCTGCAACTGCAGCGAAGTTTCTGGTTATTGAACTCCTGAGCGAGTGAGGCTGATCTTGAACACCCTCACATAAACGCTCGCAATTTTTGCGGTAATTATACAGGTTAAAGTGAACAAAAAAGGTTTATGGACAGATTTTTTTTTTTTACGTGACTAGCCCATTTAAGCATTTCTTTACTACTACAAAATTCGCGCATCTATTTTGCTAGCAGAAGCACCCCATCAGAATTATTGTAAATTTCTTGACATTTTATTGATGCTTTCTTTGCGAATAGCGTTGATGATTGAATCTCATATTCTCTATAATGTCACATTGAGAAAAATGGCTTCGCCATGTGTCAGAGTCAGAAGCCATCACACGTAACTCTAAAGGCAACTTTAAGCCACTATACCATTGCTAACGTCCGGTACATTTGTGCAAGTAATACTCGTTAAATCAGCATTCTGGGTATATTCGTTGTTCGGGTTAGAAGTTTTGTGTGAAACATAAATTTCAGATTTAAATTATTGTTATTCTGGGTTGCTGCAGCAAAGACACATCGATTAAAATTTATGATTGCGGAGTAACGGCAGAGGTAACGTCCGTTACTTTTATTCGGTAACGGTAACGGTAACGCATTACATTTTTTGGTAGGTAACGTAGGGCGGTAACGCGTTCCTATTTTTATAGCGTAACGAGTAACGTATTTAGTTATTTTTTTTTCAGTAACGCCTACAACACCTATACGCACCCGTAAGGAATTGTGTGCACTCTGTTGATTCTGCGGCGGATGACGATGAATTATGGCTGAGCCCTTTGTTATGATTGGGAAACTTTAAACCACCCACTCGTTCGCCAGTATCTTTACGCAGCTCGCATTCCGTGGTGTCCGTTTGTTATATTACTCTTCTACCACGCTGTATGACATCTGTTATCGTGATTCCTTGCCCGACATAGCGCCTGAACAGGGGTGTGTGATTTCCTCATTATGCGTGATAGCTGTTAGGGACGATGGCGGCGGGCAACTACGCCACTAAAATCGTCTGTTGTGATCTCATAACCGTTTTCGCTGTAACCATTTACAGCCCTTTATCTAACGCTACTGAGAGCACAGGCGAAACTTAATGCTCTCACGATGTGATTCACTGGTAAGCTACAGCATTTCATTTACCTTTAACATTGGATTTTATAAAGGCAGATTTCGTTCGCCTTTATTGTTTTAATTCGCATGTGATTCCCATTAATTTACCTTAATTCAACCTTGATTCCCTTTAGTTCATCTTGATTCACATTATATTCACGCTTAACTAACAATAATCATTAATCATGTGGGTATGCCCCATACATGTATTTTGGTACCTCTCTTGTTGTCAACGCCAGATTTTTTGACTCGCGGGAAAAAAGAAAAGGTTTCTTTCTTCCTGTGCAGCGTAACAAGCTGTACTCGTTAATGTATTCTTTGTCATTGTTCCCGATATCGCGGGCCCGTGACTGGAATTCAATGATATACTTAAAAGCAGGGGTCGGCAACCTAAGATGACAGAACCCCCTCCCCTTGCCACTTCCTATCTCGACTGTAAGGTTCATTCTCGAATGTACCTTTCTTTTTCGACTATAAAGAAGCTCTTTTCTTATTGAACAAACATGAGTTCTATTACAGTTTTGTACATTATTGTCAATTCGCCGAAGTTTTTCTTTTTGCCTGCAAAAACCCCCCTTTTTTTTCTGATTTGCCGTCCGGCCCCCGCAATGTCGGCTTCGTGCAACTCGGTCCCCTTCCACAAAAAGGTCTTTCATCGAAAACATGACTACATTTTTGCAACGTAGTTCATGATAAGGAAAAATTACTGACCAAATATGTGCTGCGGACTTGCTGTGTTCGGAAATTTTGGACCCTGAATGCTCTATGTTCGACACCTCCATGGGATAAGAAGCCGGTCTCTTATCGCTTAACAAGGAGGCGATTTTATGGCACACCGGAAACATCTCATGAAGTAAATAAATAAAAAAAAAACATAGGACTTCTCAGGAAGTTCTCGCAGCTGAAGAAAAATTGAGAAGTCTCTTTATCTAACGCAGAAGAGGCGAATAAAACGTTGCTTTCTTCTTTGCCGCCTGCTCTTGCATATCGAATGGCGCATGGGAGCAGGTATTTAGCGGTATATGGAAGAGCTCTAGCAAAGTAGAATTAAACTAGCGCAGGTAAAACTAGTTTTACCTGCTCTAGTTCAAACATTATCTACATGATCGTGTGTTCATATTGTCACAAACAGTACATTGGCGAAAGAAATCGCGCGGACACGGCGAAGAAATTCCCGAAACAGTGGCACAGAATTTTAATGTGGCAGTTCACAAGTTCGATGATATCAAACTTTACATACTTCAGTCAAACTTCCGGTCCCCGAGAGACAGAAAATATAAGGAGTTATATCTTATTCACAAGTTCAGTTGACTCCAGCCAATAGGCTTCAAAGGGGGCTCTTGAATCCATCCGATATGGTAGGTGCACAACAGAAGCCAGCGAGAATTAAGCCTTTCTTCTAGGAATTTCTAGTGGAGGTTGGCATTGTCAGGTGGTACTCACCTACCCCCCCTTCTACCCGCCCGACGCGAATCCCCCAACACCGTCGCCCCCCCCCCCCCCATCGAACTTCGTTTGCGCACTTCTCCTTTCCCCGTATGGGTTTGAAAAGAGGGCACGAAACATGCACATACACGCGCTAAGTGGTTGCAGCCTTCAAGAAAAGTCCGCTTGTCGAAACGTTGGCTTCAGCGACAACTCGCGTTCCAAGGATTGTGCATCACTTCAAGTTTCCATCTTCCGATATGCAGCGATATGTATTGCTGTTCGAGATAATACCGTGTCTCCACTGTGCAACATGTTTTACGTGAACCTGTTAACTAGAAAAGCACGTGTTGAGAACGTATTTTTCTAAGCATAAATAAAGCAAACGGGTTGGCACTGGCTGCTTTGATTTCTCAAGTTTCAACATGTCACATAACGAGTATAACTAAAAAAGACTAATCATTAGAAATTTTATAATTACTGCTGTCATTGCTACACGGCATGTGCCTAAGACATTCGTATTTGCTCACTACAAATAAATTAGCGTTAATGTGTGATCTGCATGAAATATGAGCCACAAAAATTGTTGTAAACCCTAAATTATTTGTGCTTAAGGTTTATCTTAAAGCAACCGGCACTTTGAACGATTGATACCCACCTGCCGAAGGTATCATGATACAGATAAAAGATACCCTGTCATGATGTGCGCGGAGTATTAGTAAAGAGTAAGATAGTATCTAAGATACATATTTCTTCGATACTGCCCAGTCCTGCTCTAAACCATCTCAAGCAAAACTATGCATGCACGAGGCTAGCAGATGCTGCGTATTGGTCGATAACTCAAAACAGATAAATTAACGGGAATACTTGTTATCCATCTGTTTTAGCATGAATCTGTAGATCAATATCCATGGATTTCAGAGATAAAAGCTTCATGTAGTTGAAGAGAAATTCGTCCTGCTGAATTCGAACCCGGGAGATTTCGATTCCAGTCGCTTTGCCGTCTGAGCTGTGACCAGAAGGATAGCAGAATGCATCGAAAAGGTGTAAGAATCGATAACTCGAAGCACCGTGAGTTTGAATATGGCAAATGCAGAAGCCCGCAGTGCAGAGAGGTCCGTAAAAGAAAAATTACGGTTTTCCTTGCTAGTTTCGCGCTTCGCTTGAAAGTATTTTTTCTTCTTGCTTTCCTCGTTGTAGAAACAGGAAGACAAAGGAGAAGACGAAGAAGAATTAGAAGAAAAAGAAGACATATCATCATCATGTTATTCACGTTCTAATCGTCAAAATAAACGGTTCTAACCGTTGTGGCTCTTCGGTCTGTTCGTTCACAACATGGTGCCGTGACCACCCTCCCATCGTGGACAAGCCCGGGACGACAGAGCCCCAGTTGAAGAATACGAGGCAGCAGACGTGCCACCGGGAGCGGCAGCCGTGGAGCCGAGAGCTACCGCCAAAGGAAGAGGCCATCTTTCCAGCGTGAATGTAAGCCTGCATCTTGTTCACCATGAATCGAAACATCGTTTCGCAGAAGAGGAAAACTTTGAGGATGCAGATAACGAATCTCATCACAGAGGCGGAAAGGAAGATGAATGACGGAGAAGGCGTAGACTCTCTAAGCATAAGCCTTAGCCAAATCAAGGGCATAACGGAGAGTTTGAAAGCGGCAAATACGCAAATGGAGTCATTTATAACAGAGGAAACAGCAGCAGATGAATTCGAGAGAATAGTGGAATATGATATGAAGATAATTACGGCAGTTTCAAGATTAGAGTCCAGCATCAAGAAGTTAAGCGTCATCGTGCATGATGGACAGCCGTCCATGGAAGTAACAAGAACTGAACCGACATTGTCAGAAAATCAGATTACTGATTGTTACGTGAAACTGCCAAAACTAGACATGTTCAGGTTTGACGGCAACAAGCTGACATGGCAAAGATTTTGGACGCAGTTTGAAAGCGCGATTCATCTTCGACAGAATTTACCAGAGAGTCAAAAGTTCCATTACCTGATCTCTGTCCTTGACGGAAAGGCAGCTGCTCTTATTGAAGGACTACAATACTCCGATAAGAATTACCAGACAGCTGTTAAGCTTTTAAAAGAGGAATTTGGCAATGAAGAGCAGTTGAAAGAAACTCACATGAATGCATTGATCAAGTTAGAACCAGTCAAGAATCCGAAAGATGTCAAAGGTTTACGCGAACTTTGCCAGACAGTGAAAGTGCACACGAACGCACTGGAAGCGCTTGGAGTTGCAGTGCATTCGTACGCTCCGATGCTCATGCCGATCTTAAAGCGTTGCACACCGCAAGACTTGTTCATTGAATACCAAATTTACGAGAAGAGAAGGCAAGGTACGCAAGAGAGAATAGGAACTTCGGAAGGAGAAAGCAACAACGGTACCAGTGCAGATACACTGAAAGGGTTGATAACATTTTTGCAAGAACAAGTGAGGTGCAGAGAGTCGCTAGAAAGTTTTGAAGACGGTGAAGACAGACATCGCAGAAAATGGACTAACAGATCAAGCTTAATGAGCAAGACTTCAGCATTTCAGAGCTCCGTCACAAAACGATGTTGCTTCTGTAATCTAACCAATCACAGCACCGAAGACTGTCGGAGGACAATAAAATACGACGACAAAAAGGAAAAGCTTCGAGAAGAAAACAGGTGCTTTAGGTGCACGAGACCGAATCACAACGCAAGAGTTTTGTAAAGCCACGGTAGTTTGTAAACGTTGCAAAGCAAGACACGCAACTTCCATGTGCAGGACAAAGGGCAGTGAAGGCAGCAAGCCTAATGACAAAAGTGAGGAACGAAACGACGATATGGCTGTCAAAAAATCGTGCAACCTGCTAGCGTCTTCTAAACTGCAAGAAGAACGCCAGCGTGTTCTATTGCAGACAGCCATAGCATGGACAGAGGGTGAAAGTAAAGGAGCGTACGCAAGAATTTTATTCGACAGCGGAAGCCAAAGATCATTCATACAAACCAGTTTGTCACGAAGAATTGGTTGCAAGGTACTCCGAAGAGAAAGGCTGACAGTGGGATCATTTGGAGGAAAAGAAAATGAAAGTGTTATGAACGTTGTTGAAGTTGCACTGAAAGAAAATCCAGATGGGGAACCACTAGTAATGGAGGCTATTGAAGTAGACATGATATCAAGAACGCGACTACCTCGCCCAAACGACAATTCAAAGTCCTATATGAAGAAGATGGGAATGAAAATCGCTGATGACAACGATGAAAAAAGTGCAACGCAGGAAACAAGCTTACTCCTAGGATCTGATTTCTACTGGGAGGCGATCACAGGACGTGTGAAAAGGCTAAATCAACACACGATGCTAGTAGAAAGCATTCTGGGATGGATTGTACATGGACCATGTTGGTGTAGAATCATACCTACGAGAGACAAAATCAGTCATGGTTCTTCACGCTACAGAAAGAACAGACGAGATAACAGATGCCATCCAAAATTTTGGGAGCTCGAAAACACTGGAATAACGGAAACAAAGAACAGGATGCATAGAGTTGAGCACCTTTTTACATCATTTGAAAAAACGATTGAGAGGGATGGAGAGAGATACAAAGTAAGACTACCATGGAAAGAAACAGTAAACATGGAAGATAACAAGCAAGTAGCAATCAGAAGATTGATGCAAGTATCTCGAAGACTTCAGAAAGACTCGGCGCTAAAAGAAAAGTACAACAGTGCTATGAAAGAATACTTTACATCGGGAGTGGCAGAGCTAGCGACGTCGGATGAATCCGAGCACGCTACATACTACATGCCGCATCAAGCAGTCATTAGAGAAGATCGACTGACACGAAAGTAAGGATAGTGTTTGACGCTTCGTCGTCAACGACACCAGGAATGTCGTTGAATGAAAACCTAGAAGCTGGAGAAAACTTGAATCCAGACATACTTGCACTGATAATGAACTTTCGCAAACATTCAGTTGCAATGACGGCAGACGTGGAAAAGGCATTCTTGCAGATCAGTATTCACGAAGAAGATAGAGACGCACTTCGTTTTTTGTGGTGGAAGAACGAACAATGCGACTTAACTAAAGAGAACATCGTTGCATGGAGGATGACTAGGGTGACATTTGGTACAACGCCAAGCAGTTTCTTACTAGCAGCCACAATACAGCATCACCTGAATAAAGAACAGCAAAAATTTCCCGAAACGGTGGAGAAACTTAGAAATTCAATTTACGTCGATGACGTCATGCTTGGAGCAGCGCACGAGAATCAAGCGAAAGGTTTATACCAGGACGCAAAGGAAATTTTTCGCCGAGCCGGAATGAACCTAAGGAAATGGACATCGAACAGTGAAGAGATGATGAAAACTTTTTCCGAGAATCAGGATGCCGTTCCTACATCATCAAGTGAAACCAACGTTCTAGGAATGACATGGAACACGGATGACGATACTTTGGGCTATCCTGTGAAAAAATGGATGACAGCAGAAGTGAGTGAAAGACTGACCAAGCGAGCAGTGCTTCAAGAAAGTGCAAAGGTATTCGATCCGTTGGGATTTCTAACACCGGTCACAGTAAAAGCAAAAATAGCTATACAAAGGCTCTGGAAGACTGGAATTCTTGGGACGATCCTTTAACAGATCAAGAGGAGAAGATATGGAGAAAATGGTTGGAGGAAATAAAATCAATCGAAAATATAAAAGTACCACGGCAGTACGTCGCAAAGAAGAAACATCATTTGAACACTGAATTGCACATTTTTTCCGATGCAAGCCCTGCGGCGTATGGAAGTGCAGCCTACATGGTAATTTCCTACGAGAACGGAGACAAAGATACAGTACTGATTCTTGCCAAAAGTAAAGTGTCTCCAATGAAGGAAATCAGTCTAGCAAAATTAGAACTTCTTGGAGCAACACTATCTGCCAGAATGTGGAATTACATCAAAAGTAATCTGAAACAAGAAATTAACCTGGTGAAGTTTTGGACAGATGCTACAATCGTGTTAAACTGGATAAGGAAAGAAAGAAGGCGTGAAGCATTCGTTGAACACCGACTAAAAGAAATAAGAAATTTATCAGCGGAGAGTCAATGGGGATACGTGAGCAGTAATGAAAATCCGGCGGATTTTCTAACCAGAGGCGTCACCGTTGAACAACTTTCGTCAGCAGAAATTTGGTGGAAGGGACCGGAGTGGTTACAGAGCCAAGGCTCTCCAAGTTACAAAGAGCCAGGAGGTAATGAAGAAGCAAGGGAAGTTGAAATACTGGTTGAATATACGACGGAACAAGTCGCAAAACGAGGTATCGAAATTGAAAAGTTTGGCAATTACTCAAAGATGCTAAGAGTAACAGCTTGGATGTTTCGCTTTTACAGCAATGTTCAACGAGACAAAGTATACGGTCCTCTAAATGCTGAAGAGATCGAGGCCGCGGAGACCCGTATTATTTGGCAAGAACAAATGTGGAACTTGCCAAAGAACTGAAGAAAATCGGCGCACATGAGACAATAAGGGGATGTGAGGTGTTCACAGACGAACAAGGCATACTGAGACTCAAAGGACGACTTCAAGAGACAAGTATGACATTTAACGAAAAGCATCCGATAGTACTACCTGGAAAAAATCATTTAACAAAGCTACTGATTAGACATGTGCATGGAGAGACGTTTCACGGCGGAGTGCGAGACACACTAGCCCGTTTAAGAACCAAGTTTTGGGTAATAAGAGGACGACAGGAAGTAAAAGATGTCATCAGAACATGCATTATATGCAGAAGGTATAATTCCAGACCACTGCGACAAGAGATACCTCCTCTGCCTGCCGAACGAGTAACGAGGACTGCACCTTTTGAAATAGTTGGAATAGACTTCACAGGTCCTCTGCAAGCAACCAAAACAAAGGGAGAGATAATGAAGGTTTACATAATAATCTTTACATGCGCAGTTACAAGAGCTGTGCACTTGGAAACGGCTAAAGACACTTCAGCTGAAAGTTTTATGCAAGCTTTCGACGCTTCATTGCAAGAAGAGGGATGTGCTCAGTCATCTACAGCGACAATGCGAAGGTTTTCAAGAAAGCTAACAAAGAATTGAACCTAGTCACGACGCTACAAAGTGAGACAACGAGGAGTTTCATTGCCAATCACCTTATCAAGTGGAAATTCATTCCAGAAAATGCACCATGGTGGGGTGGCTTTTATGAACGGCTAATACGCAGCTTCAAGTCGTCTCTACGAAAAGTGATTGGTCGGCGTTTACTACATATCGATGAGATGCATACCCTAGTCTGTGAAGTTGAAGGCATCATGAACAACCGACCACTTACGTACGTTTACGAGGAACATGACGAGCCCACTCCTTTGACACCATCAGATCTGATTGGCGGAAAGCGAAAAAA
>NW_023615200.1:0-60001 GCF_013339695.2 Rhipicephalus sanguineus | reverse complement strand
AACGCGCGTTTGTAAAGCCTCCAGAGTGTGTGACCATGGCGCAGTGGATAGCGTACCCGGCACCCGGCACTCGTGGCTTCGACTCCCGTTGGTTGAACTTTTTCTTTGCCATCTGATCAATTGCATTTTTTTCGACGTCACTTCCGTGACGGAAATACGTCACTGAAGTCTTGTTGGACCTCGGCATACAACACTTTCATGTTTAGAGAAGGACGGATCTTGGCGCTTTTGCGTGGACCATCGCCCTCTCAACTTCATCACAAGGAAAGACGCCTACCCTCTACCGCGAATTGACGACGCCCTTGATTGTCTGCATGGTGCCGCGTACTTCTGTTTCATCGACCTTCATTCCGGATATTGGCAGGTCGCTGTGGATCCCGTGAACCGAGAGAAGACGGCCTTTCTAACACCTGATGTCCTCCACCAGTTCAAGGTCATGCCTTTCGGCCTGTGTAATGCCCCCGCAACATTCGAATGAATGGACTCCCTGCTTCGCGGATTCATATGGTCTACGTTTCTATGTTATTTAGACGACGCTATTGTGTTTTCGCCCACGTTCTAAACTCACCTTGAGAGACTCTCAGCAATTCTTGAAGTATTCCGTGTCGCCGTCTACGCTCGGAGGATAATGGTTAAGAAACAGTTATATATCGCTGTGCGGCGTCGGCCAGAAACTCGCGCTAGTTTGTACTTCGTCTGCTTAGTAGACAGTTCCCAACCTTGTTCACGCTACGTCTGGGCGGGAGTTCCGTGGATTGGGAACTCTATCTGAGTAGCAGAGAGTTAGCGGTCTATTTTACTCTGCCTTCAAGGAAAGAGCATGTTTCCCGGCTAACTCTCCACTACTCCCCCACGGCGTTAAAGAACTCTGGGGAAAGTAATACAGTCGCTGTACTCCTGCAGTACTCCCTCTACATCTGTGAGTGAAGAACGTGGGCACAGGTGTCTCGTCATTGCAAGTCGAAGCACCGCGCAACCACGGCCTACGCACTTTGCTTCGAGCTGCGAATCTGTCGAGTGACCCTTATGCCAGCCAACGGTGAAACTTTATTCGTTATGCATTATTGGTAGGGCGTGGCTAGTAAAAACCATGCACAAAGAGGTGGAAATGTTAACTGTTATCAGTCGGGCCATCTGTACAGACAATGCTACGCTAACACACGGCTTCACGCATCAAAACACAGCTGATGTTCCCTGAACAGCACGCAGATGGCTTAGGTTGGTATATTAAAAGTGATTACTACCGTCAAATATAGCGAGCGTCTCAGGGTCTGGCAACGTTCGGTTTTTTTCCATCATGGCGGAACCCATGCGGTTATAGGTTTCGATGTATGGGGCCTAAGGCGAGCTTTTCCTCTAGAGTCAGTATATTAACTCTATGGACACGACGATGCACACGGCGACAGCAGACGACGATACCGACAAGCCGAGACACTAAGGTGCTTCGCCCAATAAAACAAGTGGTGTACACACTTGTGCGCATGGCGTATCAAGAGGCTAACTCGTGCGGTTTGGCGACGTAATATTGGCCTCGAGACCCACCACTGGAAACGCCGACGCCACCGTCGGCGTGACGTGCTTGGCAGGATCACGTGGTCTCAGCGGCCGCGTCGGCTGCTTGTGGAGCGCTGCCGCGTGCTTTGAAAATTAGTTTCAAGTACGGCATGCGCTGCGTTCTGTTGTAATGTTGTTGTTGTAATAGAGTGGCTGCCTCCGAAGGCGACGAACATGGGGCTCTACCGCTCGGTGCCGCAGTGCCGGGCTTACGCAACGGAACCCAGTGTCAGCCTGCACCGGTAACCGCGGGACAAGAAACTGCGTGAAGCAGGGGTTGTAAAGCTAGGGACCGGCAAGTAGCCATCGGCTACGAGTCTTGTATGCAATAAGCACTTCCGCGACGAAGACTTTCGTTACTGCGTCAGGCCTGCGATGTTCGGTGAGTATCAGACAGCGCGCACTGAGGCGATGGCTCACGCGCGCTTCCCGCCGGCAAATGACGCTTAACTCCCACAGGATGGAAGAGGCGCTACCTTTTGCCACGTGCGATACCATCCCAGAACCCTCCCATGCGACCTCTTGATCGTCGGCCCCGTGCTCAGCGTCCACAAAATCGGCTACAGATGGGCAAGTCATTGTTTAGATACGTTGAATTAAAAAACTCACCTGATGATTGAAGCATGGCATATCGAGAATAGTGGTAGCGCATGCGTGAGCCAACCGTCGATTAACTTGCATGAAGATGAAATCAAATGCCTTAACAGTTATCTTCCACGTAGACCGCCACGCGTGCCGGATTGATTGGTTCGCCTGTTGCATGGGCATGCGCAGGTAAGTTTTCGCGCCTTCTTTGTTTTCAGCCGTTGTGCGTCTCTTCAGTTGTTAGTCGGCGTTTGTGGTGTCCTGACTTCTTTCTTGTGTCTGTGTTTGCATGCCCTGTCTTTTTAGAATGAATACTTACCAACTAGCTCAGCTCTCTGTTATTCTAAGTCCCTTATGCATTCGCCAAAGATGACTGGAAGGCGAAAGCCATTTTCTTCTTGTCAGTCGATGTAATGATTCTCCCGCGCCCCCCTCCAAAAGCGTTCTGCACCTAACGCGGTTTTGCACGGCCTCCGAGACCGATCACGGAGGCAATGCAAAGCGACCATGACGTGTGAATAATTCATCATATGACGTCATAATGACACTACATGTTTTAGTGACCTGTGACGTCATGATGACGTCATATGGTCAAGCCATCACGTGACAATTATTTTTTTGCATCAATCGTGTTGACGCCGCCGACGCGGGACGCCGACGGGCAATCTTCCCGTTTGATAAGGCATCTAGGGCTTTCGCCTTCATATGCTACACGACGTTCTGCATTGCCTCCGTGATCGGCCATCCGATCACGGAGGCAATGCAAAGGAACCATGTCGTGTGAATACGTCATCATGTGACATCACGTTATGTCACGTCATGGTGATGTCATAATGAAGTTACAAATTTAGGAGGGACGATTATTTTTCGCGTCACTCGTCTTGACGCCGCCGACGGCCAAATCTTCCAGTTTGAAGAGGCATCTAAGGCTTTCGCCTTCGTAAGCTACGCGACGTTTGCTGGTGGACATACATAACGAAAGTCAAATGCTGCGGCTGTGTGCTGCATTTATGTTGGCAATAACATTTTTTTCGGTCAAGCTTGCGTTACGCTGACGCAAACACTATGTGCTAAGAAGCCTAAATTTATTTCTACCCACGTGGGGCCTCTCCAACCCCATGTATTTTCTTGAAGCCTCATTTATGTTCGTGGGAAAGATATGCCACCCTGTTGGCGTTAGACGCGACACTGCTGCCAAAATTTCTGGGGTAATCGCCAAATAATTACTATCCTGTTTTGCGGCTGCTGGTTACTGCAGTAACTTCTATTTTATTCACTGCTATTTCAAGCTCATGTGGGTCGTAGTTCACAGCCGACGCTTGCAGAACAAGTACGGCGAATGTTACTGTATTTTCTTTCTTTTCCTTGGCGTTACATGCTACTATTCATGCTCGGTCTCGTAGACTGCTTCTCCTTCCACTAGCAATCTCGAAGTGGTGAAGCTTTGGTCTATGAATATGTTGATGACAGAGAGCAGCAAGTTCACTGGAATGCAAAGGAAACGATAATTAAGAAACATTAAAAAAGGAGTCGCATTTGCTCACGTTTTGTGTGAGCACGAAACAAAACGAATGCTCTGAATAGAGAGACAGAAGTAGCGGCATTTGCCCGCTGAGAAGACCGATCAATACGCAGTGCGAGACAACTTGTCAAACGACATTGAAACGTACATGAATGTAGACCGAAAAAAAACACTGAATGGTCGGGACGGCACTTCTCAATATTTCCATGCGCACCGAAGTCGTAGTTGTAACGAAATTGTTTTCGAACTGCCCTGATAGCGTCCGTACAACAGTAGTTGTTTGCGTATCACAAAATCTCATATTTTTCGGCCTGAAGTTCACAGCGCGCTGCCAAAACTCGCTCGTAGCAAAAGCGAAACCATCAGTACGAACATACATACAGACGCTCATACATGCAGAGGCACCGTCGGTCGTCGTGAACCCGTGCGATCGCTGGCTCGAGGCTTGTTTCTGTTATGCTTTGTTTGGTTATACAGGCAGTCTACTCCAAAGAAATATTTCACATAGTTTGCACTCAGCGATTGACTACCTACCTTTCACGCAAGAAACCGCCTCAGTGGTCTCCAACGCCGCGACCGCGTGAAGCGGCTGCTCGGTTTTCTGCAAAGAGACAGCAACTTTAGACTATCTTGTGCTTTCAGTTCGCCGAAAATAATAATTTTGACAGTAAAGAACACAGTTCCTTTCGAAAGTACTTACAGAAATGCCATGTAGGGCTTCCACGAGGTGTTTTTGTAGAGCGCCGACAGCTAAACCTAAGGGGAGCGAGCCGGCGGTATCCTACCTAGCACGCAATCGAGGCCGTCCGATAGAGGGCGACTCCGTAACTCCACGCCGACAATAGGCTTCGTACTACCGCATTATTTCGGTATCGCTGATAGCAGATAATTTTTATAGGCAACGTAGCACCTGAGGACATATTTGTCTTGCATTCGGATAATTTACAATAAACGATGTGATGTATGAAAAGGAATACTTTAATATCTGCTATACATTTCGTTACACACTTTATGTAAGCCAGTGCGGTAGGTAAACGCTATAGATTACATCAGAGCATGCACGGTGGCTCTTCACGTTATCATACATGAGTCTAGCATGCAACTATTGGCTCCACTGATAGTTCCCAGTCTCCGTTCAACTGGTCGGCACGCAACTCTCGCACATTGATGCCGTTATATGTACCCATTGTACCCTGAACAAAGAAATGGATGCAGGCAACGTGAGGCTCTAGAACTTTCTTGAATACTTTGACAATCCATGTTTATACACAGCCGCTTGCAGTTCTCCCATAGCACATACATGTACTATGCGCTAAATCCTTTACCGTGCATCTTCTAAGCGCAAGTTACACATTACCGTGTTTTCTTGAACATAGGAAATGTTTACTTTTATCGCATAAAGCACGCAGCATCCTACATCTATGCTTTTATCTAACCGGGGAGTTTATTGTAGGTTGACTCACTGTTGATTCGTTTTAATGGGCTCTGATTTGTTATTGATTCACTTAGTGCTTGTTCAATCTCACACCTTTCTGGCTATCTCACGCTAATGTTCACAGGCGTGTGCACAGGGGTGATAGAAACTGCCACCTAAATTTGCACCCATCTAACAGGCATGCAAGCTCGCACCTAAGGTAATGTTAAACGTGTTGTGTCGGTGCGCTCTCTCATGTTGTTCCGTTGGGCATCCGTTCTGATATGTCTACGGCGCAGCGTCAATATTTTTACTTGGACTTCCGATCCGTTGTGTCTATGTCCGTGCGCCGCGCAACCATGAAGAACCAACAGCGGGGAGATGCCGCGCATGTTTTTCCTCGTATCACCTGTAGTTTAAGAACGCGCCTGAACAACCGGTGTCGTAGGTTTTGAGAGAGCGGCAACGGATGAGGCGCCGGATCAATCTGGGTTGGTCGACGTGGACTGCCAGTCTCAAAGGAACGCACAATAGCGGAAATGACATCAAATAGGAAGCGCGCATCGAAGGACCGCAGCGTTTTGAGGCTTGTGTAGGTAAACGACCCACGAAGATGGAAACAGACATGTTAAGCAAATTTCGTGAATGTGCAAATGAAAACCCTAAAACACAGGAAACACCGTATCGACGCTGCCGCAAAATGCACGAGAAACGTGCGGGCAAACCAGAGTCCCGGATATTTCAACAAGGCAGCGTGGACGTTGACGACAAGCTATGTGTACTCCACGAGCGAAGTGACGGTGCCAGTGCGCAACTGTTTGTGCTTAGTCGGAGATACACAGCCTTCCAAGTTTTTAATTAGTTTTTCATACCGCTTCGAAGTAACTACAGCGACACGGTGCTGCACGCATCATTGCACAAAGCTGTAGTTGAACGGGAAGATATTCTTATTCGCATTTTCATCGAGCACATTCGTCTCTCACAGCCATCTTCTGTGTCTGCTCGGCGTATGAGACATCGCGAACTATGCAGTATAAACCTTCGCAACCACATTAGAAAAAATCGATTGCCGTAGTTAAATCAAGCTACTTTCTAAGAACTTCTCAAGCCAACGACTACACACCTCTGCTATTGAGCTTTTTTATTCGTTTCGTTCAGCTGTTATGAGCTCGCGATTACGCCTTTTGCGAGATCCTATTCTTTTGCTAAATTGTTCCTCCTGACTTTTTCCTACACCCGAGGGCAGGCCAATGAGCCGGGTGTTACGATGGCGCTAAACTCCCTGCCTTCGCCTACGCCGGTTGCCTCTTGCACGTAGGTTAGCTCTTGATTCATCCTAAAGTTGCTGCATTCACTTTGCTGATAATTACAGGCCACGGTAGTTTAATGGTCGCGAGATCGATTACCAGCCGCTGCGCCCGCATTTTCGTTGGAGGCGAAATTGCCTGATGCCCGTGCACTTGGATTTAGGTGCACGTTAAAGAACTCCAGGTGGTTTGAATTTCCATGGCCCTCCACTGAGGCGTCCCTCATAATCATATTGCGGTTTTGGGATGTTGAACACCAACAAATATTATCATGTACATTGATTTACTAAAGTGTGCGTTAAATCGGCGTGGAGTCAAATTAACATCGTTTCATTCACCTTCATTCGCCTTGAATACACTTTATTACTTTTTGCCACTCGTCTGGCATCACAATATCTGTATGTAATGTCAGTAGAATTCTGGTACCATCCGTGTTGTCAACGCCATGAGACACCGGCTTTTTAAGTGTGGAGCACTTTAGAGGCCCGGCTTGTCGTCCATCAGTACATCTCATGTGGCCTACTCACGCTCACAGTAAAGCGCTCATTACAGGCCATGACAAAGCTAGAAATGCTGAAAATCGAGTTCAAATGCGCGAAAAAGATCTAAAGTAATAAAAATAACAGATATAACGAAGAAGTAATGTCAACAAATAACTTAAACATGGCAAAAACGTTTCGTATACCGGCTGACTCTGGAAACTCACCTGAGAGAGTGCCACCGCCTCCCTGAGCGAGCGAGTTCCCTTCCACCTGTGCATCGCCGGCTGGGAGGAGGAGTTCACCGGTGGCAGCGCTAGGTCTGATGGGGGAACTAGCCTGACGGAACTCGCTGCAGACGCCGCATACTTGAACTGCCGCAGCAAGCAGGACGTGGATAAAGCGCAGCAAAATGTAGCGCACATGTCGCACACCGGGTTTGCGAATCTCCCTAACAAGATTCAACTCGCGCAAGGAACCCCATGAGATAGAAATAACAATTAATGAATGCGAGGTGATAGAGATATCAAGCTCTTACAAATAAGGGTAGCAGTGAAAGTGATTGCTCACGCTAGGCTTGCACTGTGGCACGGAGCAATGTAAAGTACTATGCCGCCGATAACTTTGACAGCATTTTGCCACATTGTGCAGTCTCTAGATGTCTGGACACATGAAGTGAGATCAAAGCACGGCTGTTCAAAGGGGAAGACGCTAGAAATCGCGGTTTAAAGCAAGGCGTTCAACCGTCCGCTTCCCTTCTCCGGAGCAGCTTGAGAGCACGTGATCCAACCCTGCACGGCACACCGATCGCAGCGCCCGCGTCTCCATTGGTGGGCCTCGCGCCCAGTAGCGTAGTGATATGGTAGCTTTCCTTGCTAATTATGCATTGTATATGTTCCAGGTAAGGTCAGATGAGATGTAGAGACCAAGATATATATAAGAAGAAACACAATCGAGAGGTATTTTAGCGATCTTATAGGCTGGTGGATTGTTATTACGCATAGTACCCGCATTGCTTTATATTTGCTTGTGGGTTTAGGCAATCGACTGAAAAGGACCGATGTGAGAATCACTGCATTATTATTACAAGTTGCACTCTAAATATTGCGATGTCGACAGCGAAACGCCGTGTTGTATGAGAATGTCGCATTTGCAGAAAGAAAACAGGACTCTACAATTACCGCTACTAGTAACCATGATGCAGAAGCTACAGTGCAGCATACACGACGGTGAATGTCGGTATATACTATGCTGTTAGCCTAATGACTAATACTGGCTTGCGTCGGCTGAATGAGGATAATGTCGGCTAATGTTTGATAATGTTTGATACTGTAGGCTACAGTTGTCGCACGGGGCCTCGCTACGGTTGAGGGACCTTAACCAGTTTATATTAGCGACCGGGCAACAATAGACATTTTTCAAGCACACGAGCGTCACGAACGGGCGCGCAAGCGCTCATGGGAAACGTGTGTACGCCGCAGCGGCCGCCACGACGAGCGCGCGGGCCTCACGCTTCAGCTTACCACTTGTGCCGTGCTAGCAATTCCCAGATCAAGTGAATTTGGCAAGCTGCAACATATTGCGGAGCAGTTCAATCATTAACTTCTGTTTTCAGCCGTGATGGCCTCCACTATCTCCATTTGTGAAATGGTTCCGCGTGCCACTGTTGGACGAGCTGAGCGGTTCCGATGCGCCATTGCTTTCTTTTTTTGTGCCAGTACGCCCTACGGCATAAATTAATAATAATATGTTTGGTTTTACATGTCAAAACCACGATATAATTATGAAGCACGCCGCAGTGGAGGGCTCCGAAAATTTTGACCATCTGGTGTTCGTGAACGTGTACTGACATCGCATAGTACACGGGCCTCAAGCGTACCGGCTCCTTCAAAATGCCACCGCCGTGGCCGGGATCTAACCCGCGACCTTCGGGTCAGCAGTCGAACACCGCGAGCGCTTCACCACCGCGGCGAACCTACCGCATAAATTCAATAAATATACACCTTGCCTTTCTAGGTAACGTTCAGGAGGGGCCTAAGAAATTCGCGTACTCGTTTGCAATCAACATTTACCAACACTCTCGACGAGCACAAGGTGGGGGTCTGATATTTTAAGAGTACGCGAGGGAGTGCAGTCGGTCGGTTGGTTGGCTGAAAAACCTTATTTTCAGTTGAAAAACTTTATTTAAGTGCAGTCGGAACTTAATAAAATAATATAGATTAACATGGCAGCATACGCGTCGCTCGCACCACAAGTGACAAACGATAAGCGTCTATATCACCCTTCGTTGATACTAACTGCAGGTGTTGTATTTGCAAATGGCGGTTGTTTTACCGTGTGAAGGCTCAGAGGTGACCATATATACCGTAGATATGTATAGTTCTGACTCCTGAGTAATATGAAATGTCACAATGAAATTACATTATAAACGGAGTCGACAAGAGCAAAAGTGTTCATGACACCAAAGGGTCAAGCGGAAAGGTATCACTTGTCATTTCATCAGTCACATTCATACCCATACACTGCAATAATCGTTGAATGAACATGAATTCGGCGTTCCAGGTCATATTGCCTACGATTATCCGCCTTGATATCGAGACGCGATGACGCGCATGCCGCTTAACTGCTACATGCAATATGCATGCGCTCGGTATCACCTAGACTCACAGTGTTATCTCTTGACATTTCACGTGTAGAGATACATACATCCAGGTGCCTTTGGATATCTGTAGTATTTAGGATTTAAGAAGAGTAAAGAAGCGGCGGCCTGTTCTTTTCTATGTATCCTCCCACGGTGCGAACCAGCAGCGGGCTGAACAACCGGCTCGATCGACATACACTGTTTTCCCATAGTGCTCCGCGCGGCTGCGGGGCGCTCTGGCATAGCTTTAAAAAGGTCTAATAACGAACACTTGGGGCAGTGGAACAGAATATCGATAAAAGATTTTTGAGGCTTGGATGGTCTGTCCATGTAATTTGGGGTACATACCAACGACTCTTGCACCGCATGTATGTCCACGAGAACTGTTTTAAAGGACCGTCTTCTCGTCGTCTCAAGTTTCGCGTTGGTGTCACGCAGTCCCATGCCTCGATTGCGTCAGGTAGGTACCACGCTTGATACACAGAAGCCGAGGAGGCCGCACGTTTGGAATGCCAGGGTGCGCTTGACCGTGAACGCCAGCGTCGACGAAAGGCTAATATTATAGTCTGTCCGATCCAGCGAAGTGAAAGCTTATCGAAAGCCCCATGGGTACGGAAGAAAGTAGCGGAGGTGAAACGCCAGCGCCGGGCGTTAGACGCACCGCGCTGTAAACAGTAAAAGAATAGACATGACAGCATCAAATACAAAAGTGATAATGGGTGTTATTTGTAGTAATTAGAATATAAATGTGAAGAAAGTAAAGGCAGAACATCGGACGCGTTATTCGAAGGTCGCAGGTTCGGTCCCTGCCGGTGCCAAGTTATCTTTTCGTCCTCTTTACTTTCTTCACATTTATATTCTAATTACTACAAATCACACCCCCTATACTTTCCTTCGCATTGCTGTCTGTTAGTTCTCATTAATATTGTGTATAACAAAGAAAAAAACGCGCCCTTAAGGGTAATCTTTCCTTCATTCATAGCGAGGGTCTCGTTCTGGCAGACATGATGTCTTCAGGTAGTATGCGAGGGATTATTGGTCAGCTGCCTGCTCGTAAATAGATCACGTGCTACGTGACGCCAAAATAGGCAGAAAAAAGAGTGTTCCACACTCGCCGCCGTGGCTGCGACTGGCGCTGACTAGCATTCCTAAGTTTAAATCCACATATATACCCTATAAAGTGGAAGGGGAGATGACCGCCGCCGTAGCTCAGTGGTAGAGCATCGGACGCGTTATTCGAAGGTCGCAGGTTCGGTCCCTGCCCGCGGCAAGTTATCGTTTCGTCCTATTTACTTTCTTCACATTTATATTCTAATTACTACAAATCACACCCCCTACACTTTCCTTGGCATTGCTGTCTGTTAGTTCTCATTAATATTGTGTATAACAAATAAAAAAGGCGCCCTTAAAAGTAATCTTTCCTTCATTCAAAAGTGATAATGGCAACACAAATCAGATAATCAGAAAGGAACACTAAACGACATCAAATGTCACATAATCGCACGAATATAACAAAAAATAGCAGAAAACAGCTGATAAAGGCGAGATAAACACGGGCGAACCAATGATCCGCTGTTTGTACTGCTTTACCTGGGGTAGAACTGACTTTGATATTGATTGCCAAATACTTTGCACTAGTCACGCGCTACACAAGCTCGCACATCGAGACCCATGGTGCACCGCTATGCGCCACAGGGGATTCTCAGTCTATATAAACCCAATGTTTGAAAACGTGAACTCGACAGTGTGAAGGAACCCGTGTCACAGATCGGCAGTGTTCTCGGCGGTGTTCTCGATGGGTTATATATCACGATGGAAGGAAATAAGGAACATCATGGCTCGAGCTGGAATCGAATCTAGGCATTCTTTATGGCACTCAAGTATTCTACCATGCAGCCACACCAGTGCTTCAAGCTGTTGCGAGAAAAGACAATATACAAACACCAGGACAGGACAACGCCAACTGTGGTGGCAGTGTCGGCTATCTGCTTTTATACCAAAGAAACAAATATTACACATCTGACTTCGCAATCTGCAGACAAGCGTAGGGTCAATACGCCTACGACTGCTACGTTTAATATGCACGTCATGGTCCCACAGAGTGCACTTAGTGGCGATGGAACTGACGTATCTGCTCTAACGTGAGTGTCGACGTTCTCTTGAAGCATGACCTACACATTGCAGCCAGTGTACACGGCGTGCCTGGTAATTCCCACAATAAACGTAAAGATACGCACTCACGAAGACGTCGAAACACCTCGTAACGCTTTGCTCAAGATTAAATCCGGTAATGGCAGCTATGGCCTGACTACATCGCATCAAAGTGATTCGCACATTGAGTGGGTTCTGCCAGATTTCCATTCATTTATTCTTTCAATCAATCAATCAATCAATCAATCAATCAATCAATCAATCAGTTAGTTTACTATCATGATATGAACGGATGTTACAAGCAGTAAAATATATAGAAGAGGGTCCCAAAGCACACGACTGCAACGGGACCCTCGGTGATGGTTACAAATGAATAAAACAATGATAAGCAGCTGTTAGATTCGTAGATAGAGGTAGATAGAATCGGGGATAGACGTCCTTACGGGTGATCTTATTGAGTCGTCGGTAGTCCACACAGAACCGCACAGAGTCGTCCTTCTTCGCAACGAGAACGACAGGAGACGCCCACGGGCTGTTTGAGGGTCGAATAACATCGCGGCGAAGCATGTCTTCGACTTGCTCGGTAATTACACGACGCTCTGTTGGCGACACGCGATATGGACGTTGCCGCAGTGGTGGTTGGGCGCCAGTGTCGATGCGATGCGTGACAGCAGACGTGCGGCCGAGAGAAGCTTGTGCTACATCGAACTAAGAACGAAATTCTTCCAACAGGCATAGAAGCTGGGAACGCTCAACAGACATAAGGTGTTCAGCAATCGAGGAACCAAATAAATCAGCGGGTGACGAATCAGACGTGGAAACAGCACTGAGCGAATGGAAGTTGGCACAGTGCGCGTCACCCGTTGCGTCCATAACTTGTGCGTCTTCGAGGGCTTCAGCTCTGCCGAGACATTCCCCTCGCACCAACCTAACAATGTACGGGTATGGGTTCGTAACAAAAATGTCGGTGTCGCCCTGAATGACTTGCACGGTCGCAAATGGCACCAACAAGCCTTTTCTAGTGAAGACGCGGTCAGATGGACAGAGGAGTGCAACGGAGTCGGCGAGACCGGTGCAGCAGACTGACACAGCCGTTGACGAGTTTGCAGGAAGTGTGGTGTCGTCTTTGACGAGTACCTTGGTCGCAGCTGGTGGACTGTCCGCCGGCGTCAAATCTGAGAAAGGTGAGAGCTCTATTTCGGCTGGTGCGCAACGAATTACGGCGGCGTGACGGGCGAGAAAATCCCATCCCAGGATGACGTCATGAGAGCATGAGGAAATTATGATGAATTCGACGGCGTACAGAGCGTCCTGAATCATGGCACGGGCTGTGCACACCGCTGTCGGGTGAATACTGTGAGCGCTGGCTGTACGGAGGGAGAGCCCGGAAAGTGGCGTCGTCACTTTTCGTAGTAGTCGGCTAAATTTAGCGTCCATAACGGAAACGGCAGCTCCAGTGTCTACAAGGGCCGATGTGCGCACACCATCTACAAACACGTCTACTACGTTTGATGGGCTTTGCTGAGGGCTTTGGCTCTTCGATAGCGTCGCAGCCCTTGCCTCTTTGACTGCGACGACTAGTTTTCCTGGTCTCGTGCGACCGGACGAGGCCGCATCGGTGACAGTGAGCGGAGTCGTGGGGACGGTGAACGACGGGTAGATGGACCTGGGCGTGACGTCGGTGACATAGGCGGCAGCGGGTCATAATACGGGCGGCTGGACTGGTTGGTGACGGCTGATCCGACTCGAGACGGCTGCACGCGGTTGCAATAGCGGGCTACGTGACCGGCGCAACCGCACGCAAAGCAGATCGGGCGGTTGTCGGAAGTGCGCCATCGGTTTGCCGGGCTAGGTCCCATCCACGTGGCAGGACGCGAGGGACGGGGCGGCTGCTGATATGACGACTGCATGGTGGGCTGCAGTCGGGGCGTATGGATGATGTCGGCGTACGCAGCCGGCACACTCGCTTCGAAGGCTTGAGGCCTGGTGACGGCTCCAGCGTATGTTAGCGGGGGCACCACAGGGAGCGCTGGGGGCGGCCTGGCTGCAACTTGTGCGTAACTAAGCGGCGCACACGCCGGAGGGGGCTGGTGGTATTCCGGCATAACCTCCGCGATTTCCTGCTCAATAGCCCGGCGTAGGGGAGGCAGCAGTGTGGTCGACGACTGTACAACATCCTGCGGGTGAGAGAAGGCCAGTAAGGAGAACTGGCGGGCAATTTCGTCCCGCACGATTGACTTGATTTCGGCGATTAAGACGGAGTGGTCCGACACGGCCGACAAGCCAGCGAGATCGGGTTCGCGTGATGGAGGTCGACGCGTCATCAGCCGCTGCCGGCGTAGCTCCTCGTAGCTTTGGCACAGCGTGATGACCTCTGCCACAGTACGAGGGTTTTTGGCGAGTAGCATGGTGAAGGCATCGTCGTCGATGCCTTTCATGACGTTCCGGATCTTGTCGGCTTCAGACATGGTTGCGTTGGCTTTCTTGCACAAGTCGAGCACGTCTTCAATATAGCTCGCGAAAGACTCGCCGGACTGCTGGGCTCGTTCACGTAACTGCTGTTCGGCTTGCAGCTTACGAACCGCAGGGCGGCCAAACACGTCGACGATGGCGGTCTTGAAAGCGGACCACGTAGCGAAACCGGATGCGTGGTTGTTGTACGATAGACTTGCCACACGCGTGAGGTAGAAAACGAGGTTGCTCAGTTTGCCTGCCTCGTCCCATTTATTGGGGACGCTCACACGCTCGTAGATCGCGAGCTAGTCCTCGACGTCGGTGCAATCCGCGCCGGTGAAGATAGGAGGGTCGCGGATGCGGGGGACACCCGGACATGGCGTCGGTGCAAGAGGAGGCGTTTGCTGGGCGGCGTCTTGAGTCATGGTAGCAGGCACGGTACGGGATCGAAGCTCCAAGGGCATCGAATGCGGACCGTAGTTGTTTAAAGGGCACATCACTCTCCACCAAATTGTCAAGACGTTTATTAACGGGCACTCAGCGACGGCGCACGGCAGTGACAGTCAATGCGAGGCCGACTCTCTGCACGAGGGGCGTGCTCTCAGAGAAGAGAACGACCCACTGGAAGGCGAACGACCCACTGGAAAGGCTTCGCTACAAAACAAATAATACACAAAACACAATGATAAACAAAAAGGCATGAATCGAAAAACAAATAATAAATACAGTATAAAGCAACACGAAAAAAGACAGATCAGCTATTTAACAGGTACTCTTTTAATGAGTTTTTTAATAAAATTAAAGAAACTTTACATTTTATTGAAGTGGGTAAATTATTCCATATGGAGAGGGTACAGAAGAGAGAAGATGGTTTAACATAGTTAGTATGAACCTTAGGAAGTAAAAAGATATTGTTAGCCGCAACCTGGTTGTGTTAGTATTAACTAAAATAATAGGATCAATGAAATTAGCAGAAAGTTGATTTCTTATATGTTATTTAGAAACATAATTAGATTAATCCGAAATAGGTTGCTAACACTTAAGATGTTATTTCATTGAAGGAGGAGAACGGCGCTACTGTCGCGAGAACAGTTAAAAATAGCGCGAAGAGCTCGATTTTGTAAATGTTGTATGAATGAAAGATGATACTGGTAAGTATTCGCGCATGGCGCGATGCCGTAAGTTATATGAAAATGACTGAATCCGAAGTAAAGAGAAATGAGTGCTCTATGAGAAAAATATGAGCGAGTATTGAGTAACGTGCGAGTGCCGAATGCTGCCATTCTTCTAATGTGAGCAATATGGAGAGTGAAGTAAAGTTTAGCATCAAGGTGAACGCCAAGAAATGATACACTGTCGCTGACATTAATAAAATGAGAGTTAACTGCGATCGCTGGTATAGAGGTTAACATGCGTTGAGCTGATCTAAAAATCATAAACATGGATTTGTTCGCATTAATAATTTTTAAAAAAATTCCTGACACCACTTTGACACGCTACAAAGTACAGCATTTGTTTATTACTGACGATATCAATACATCTATCAGCAAAAGAAATGGTAGTATCGTAAGCATATAAAACGTAGTGAGCCATGTATATATGTAAGGAAGGTCATTAATGTAAAGTAAAAAAGTTACGGACCCAGTAATGACCCCTGAGGAACCCCTTGGTTTGTTGTTTTAGTAGAGAAAAATGAGCCCGATATGTAAACAGTATGCGTTCTGTTAAGGGGGTAACTGTTTAAAACTTTGAGGGGTGGACCTGTAATACCGTATGCTTCGAGTTTCTTGGATAAAATAAGATGATTAATGGTATCCAATGCCTTAGTGAAGTCCAAAAAAACTGACCCAACTACAAATTCTGAGTCAATGAAGCGTTTGATGAAGTTGTAGCGGACGCTGACGCCGGTGATCGTGATAATTTTTATTTGCGTGCGCATACCAATTCTTACACAGAGGCGCACGGCGCATAAGCGGCCAACATGCCTCACGTTATCGCCGGCGTGCCACGAGAGATACGCAGCCACGCCCCTTTTGTGTTGTCGCTTTCGAAGCATGTTTTTCTTAGAAAATAAAGTAGTTCTTGCCCAGACTTCAAGGAGTGTAGGTGTTTGCTTTTCGCTCCTCCTTGGGGCGAGTACGCTACAAAGTGGTCACCCGCGACGTTTGGAAAAACAGCAGCCATGTCAGACGAAGAAGGCACTTCAAGCTCATCCACAACCCACGCCTCGGAGTTAAAGCTTCCTCATTTCTGGCCCAAATATCCCAGGCTGTGGTTCAGCCAAATCGAGGCCCGCTTCCAGCTTCGACGCATCACATCGCAAGAGTCGAAATACCTCCACGTCGTTGCAGCACTGCCACTTGACATCGCTGACGCCATAGACGATGTGCTCGCCTCCCCTCCATCGGAGAAGGCCTACGACGAACTAAAAAGCACCGTCCTGAAACGTCTTGAAGTGTCCGAACAGAGCAGGCTGCAACAAGTCCTGTCTCATGAAGAGCTCGGTGACAAGCGTCCCTCGCAACTTCTCCACCGAATGCGTCAGCTGCTGGGCCAACAAGCGTCAGAGGTGCGTCAACAGCCATTGCTTCGCGAGTTGTTTTTGTAGAGACTGCCACAGTCAACACGGATGATACTCGCTGGCTCGGACGAAGTGGCTCTGGCTCAACTCGCCGACCGCATCACCGACTGCACCGAGCCATCAAAAATGCCTATTGCTCCAGCGGGAATGCCCGAACATGCAGGCCGGTTAGGTCGCTTAGAGGACGGAGTGGACCGACTGGCTGCAGCAGTGGAAAACCTCGGCCTGTCCAACAAACACCGTCCTGCACGGCATCGTTCGTCGTCCCGTGCTCGAAGCACGCAGCACCGCGGCCACTCAAGCGAGGCAGATCAGAGCGTCTGCTGGTACCACCGCCGTTTCAGAGAGCAATCGACTCGCTGCACCCAACCATGCTCGTGGACGGGAAACGCACCGGCCAGTCGCTAAGGGCGGAATGCGACACGGGCCATCTCTCAAGCCGCCTCTTCTTCGTTGTCGACCGCATCACCGGCACACGCCTCCTTGTCGATACCGGAGCTGAGCTATCTATCCTACCAGCAACAGCTCAACATCGCCGACGCGGCAAGTCCATTTCCAGCCTAATTGCGGTCAATAATACTGCTATTGCATGATATGTAGTTCAGTCAATGACGATAGACATCGGACTCAGGCGCACATATCGATGGCTCTTCGTTGTGGCCGACGTCAGAATTGCCATCCTGGGTGCGGACTTTCTGAGCCACTTCAATCTTGACGTTAGCGTTCGCGATCGTCGTCTCAATGACAACGTCACTTCGCTCGCTGTTGTCGGTCTGAAGTCTGACCTGCTCTCATGCGGCATTTGCACTTTCAACCCAGAGTCAAACTTTCAAAATATTCTGGCTGAATTCCCTGAAATCACCAAACCTAGGAACACCGAACTGCCAATCAAGCACAAGGTGACGCATCACACTGTCACCACCGGACCACCCGTCACCGCTCGACCTAGAAGGCTCGCTGGGCAAAGAAACGAAGTCGCCCGTCGCGAGTTCGACTACATGCTCCAGCTCGGCATTAGTCGACGTTCTTCCAGCAAGTGGCCTTCCGCGCTGCACATGGTGCCAAAACAAGAGCCTGGTGACTGGCGGCCTTGCAGTGATTATCGGGCACTCAATGCTGCGACAACGGCAGACCAATATCCTCTCCCCCACATCCATGATTTCAGCGCTAGCCTCGCGGAAACGACCATCTTCACTAAGCTGGATCTGATGGCCGCTTATCACCAGATTCCAGTAGAACCAAGCGACATTCCAAAGACGGCCGTGACAACACCTTTCGGCCTCTTTGAATTTGTTCGTATGCCGTACGGACTGAAGAACATGGCACAAACGTTCTAGCGTTTCATGAATGAGGTCACTCGCGGACTGCTCTTTGTCTTCGTCTACTTAGACGACATTTTGGTCGCCAGCAAAACGCCGGAAGAGCACAAAAATCACCTGCCGCTCCTCTTCAAGCGTCTTGACGAGCACGGACTGGTTTTGAAGCCCCAAAAATGCATACTTGGTGTTGAAGCATTAGATTTCCTAGGTCATCGAATCACCCCGCAAGGCATCTTGCCGCTGAATCACGGGTACAAGCAGTTAGGGAATTTCCCACGCCTACCTATTTCCGCAAGTTGCGCGAGTTTCTCGGGCTGATTAACTTCCATAGGCGCTTCATCCCATCCTGTGTACACATTCAACAGCCGCTAACTGACTTGCTGCGCCGTGACACCAAGAAAACACCCGAGTTTGACTGGTCAGTGGAGCACGAAAAAGCCCTCCAGGACGCCAAAACTCAGCTTGCCTCGGCCACACTTCTGATGCACCCGCTTTCCGACTCGCCAACGCAGCTCATGGTTGACGCTTCAACGACGGCAGTGGGAGCAGTGTTGCAACAATACGACGGCAAGGACTGGAAACCGATAGGTTTCTTTTCGAAACGGCTGAAACAGGCGGAAGTGCGCTACAGCACCTCTGGAAGAGAGATGCTGGCAATTTATTGCTCCGTAAAGCATTTCCGTTTCTTCCTCGAAGGTCGCACTTTCCACATTTTAACGGACCACAAGCCGCTGACATATGCGTTCAAGAACAACAGTTCCTCATATTCAGAAAGAGAACTGCGCCAACTTTCTTTAATTTCCGAATTTTTCGACGGACATCCGCTACATAGCGGGGATCGAAAATCAAGCAGCCGACGCACTCTCCCGTATCGACACCGTTTCAGCGTCCGTCGACTTTGAGGCATTAGCCACCACCCATCGGGAAGACCCAGAGCTAACCATGATGCGGCAGAATCCACTGTCACTTGTGCTCGCAGAGATCCCATTACCATACACAACGGCTATGGTCACATGCGACACATCGCAGAAATCTCCAAGACCCTTCGTCCCCGTCTAGTTTCGGCGTGCAGTGTTTGACAGTAAGGTCAACTTGTTGGCTAGTTGGTAAAGCATGATGAAACGGCGGTGGCCTTCATGAACTCAGCCACCCAGGAATCCGCGCGACGCAGAGGCTCGTCGCGGACCGCTTTGTGTGGCCAGGCATTAACGCCGACGTTCGACGCTGGGCGAAGACGTGCCGAACATGTCAAGCAGTCAAGGTGACTCGTCACACGCGCACAGCACTCCAAGCATTTCAGCCACCAGAATGTCGTTTCGACCACGTCCACTTGGACTTAGTAGGACCTCTTCCTCCTTCCCATGGTTACAGATACCTGCTCACATGTGTCGACCGCTACACACGGTGGCCTGTGGCGACGCCGATTCTGGACATCGCAGCCGGGACCGTCGCACAGGCCTTTGTGGCTACATGTGTTTCACGCTATGGCTGCCCACTGCGCATAACGACCGAACGTGGACGACAATAGACCGATCTCACTAGATGATCTGCGCATGCGCGAGTTCCCGACAGCGTCACTGCCGCCATCTTAGTTGGAGTACTCTGAGCGCTGCTGGTGCGGCTGCTTGCTGCGTGCTTCAGGTGTATTGTCGTTTGGCATGAATCCTCAGCACAGAAGACAATTGAACGCTGTGTTAAACTGTGTCCGGACCTCTCATGTATGTTATTTTACTTCAGGTTACACTGCATATCCTAGCTTTAAGAGAAAAAAAAATTAGAACAGTAGACAACGTTTACATGTGGCCAGGTCGTCTCGTCGTGTTGATGGGCGCGCGTCGCTTCGCTGAATAAGTATTAGTTAAAAAAACAACAACCAGAAATCACGTTCCTGTCGTCATGAGAGCGAACATCTTTAGTGAACGTCAGCACGCGAGCGGTACAAGTTGCAGTGTGCTGAAGATAACTTGCCCAAACGTAGAGCTCTCCGCGACTACGAAGACGGGATAGAAACAAACCGATGGGACAAAAAGGAAAGCTTTTTGCGCTTCTTTTTTGTTCAAGCAGCACTTTCAGTGTACGTACACTGTGTTGTCAGCGCAGGACTTCGAGCACAGTGATGCGTTAAACGTGAATGAATATGGGGGAATGAATATGGGGGAACGGAAACAAAACCGACATAGAAAAACTGGCAGTATTACAACGTCGAGCTGTTCGTTTGCTTAACTCTTCAAATGAATACATAGGGTCTTCTGAATTAATGATGCGCTACAATATCCTTAACATTAGAAACTCTTACAGAGCAAAGATTTGCATTCGGCTATTTAAAGAAGTTTCCAGCAACTTTGAGACATTTTCAAATCGGTACCTCAGTCGAGACACAGGATACAGTTTACGCCACACATCAGTAGTAATAAAGAAGGCCAGGACAAACTATGGTATGCAAACCATTGAGTATGAAACTATGTGTTTATGTAATATGTATCCTAATGTTGTTGAAATAGCCAGAAATTGTAAAACAATTCATGAATTTAAACATCTAATAATGAACATGTTTCTTGCTTCAAAACTGGATGTGTTGTATAAATGTTAATATGTTTGGTTACTGCATTAGTAATGGTACTAAGCGCTACTGTTAGCGAGCATTACTGGTCACTGCATTATTCATTATGTTCTTGTTGTTATTACTGCATTAGTGATTATGTTCTGCTACTATGTCATTACTGTCATTATGTTATTACTGTAAATAGTGATCGTGTTCTTATTGTATTAGTGATTATATTCTTGTTAATTGATCACGTTCTAGAGAAATTGGAACTTTCGACTCCGCTGTCTCTGCTGCCCCAGCGAGATAAGGCCTAGTCAGGGGGTTTAAGTCCTCCTTTTGCCTTGCCTCGCGGGCAAACGCTGTATGTGTTATGCCCAAATAAAGTTTACTTACTTACTTACTTACTTACAGACGGTCGCCGTGAAGCAAGGGCCACGACTGGCCGCATACCGTTTGCAAAAGTTTAACGTCACGGAAATCTTGTGAACGGCAAAATATTTCCTGCTGCACAAGGGATGGATGAGTCAGTGAGAGGTTTTGGTGACACACACACGATGTGGCCGATGAGCAGTAGCCCGCTCAGGCCGGCGGCGGCAGCCTCAGCTGATTGCTCGAAGCCGATGTCGTCGCTAGGCCTATACTGCTTCGAAGCTGCAGTGTATAGGTATGCATACGTACGTTAAGAGCCGCCTACGCTTATATAAGAAGCTAAGCTTTGCTACCGCTGTTGCTGCTTTACGCTGCGTTCGCGATAATATCACAATTTGAAAAGAATACGGAAATCCCGGCGGCGAAGTTGGCTGCGATGCCGGCACGGTCGAATTTTCGCCGTGCACTCCATGGCGCGAGCTGTAAACATAACTTTGGCTTGTATCACAGGTATCGTTCACGCTAGACACTTCACAGTCGTGATCGCTTTTGATGAGAGGTCGGTTTAGGTGTCGCTATATATTTAAGCGATCTCTGTTTCACACGTCGTATCCAACCTGTCGCCGCTGGCGGTGATCGCCCCGACGAGGGGATCGAGCACACGTTGTATGAAGTTTTGCTGTCGCTGGTCCGCACATCAGTAGCACAGAAAGCTTGTTATGACGCAATAGATTGTTGCTAAATTACCATGCATTATACACACGGAATTCACAAACACGGTGAACAATACGTTGAAAGTGCGCGGTAGTTGCCACTCCGTCCGACTTCGTTGACTGTCGCACATATTCCTGCACGGAGCTTGACACCCTTTGAAAACACGTAAAATCCGTGTCCTTTTGCTTCAGGTTGCTGTTGTAACATCTCAGCTTGCAGCACGTGAACCCAACCATCGCGATTCATCCAAATACGGCCCCTAAAGCTCGATAATGCAGCTCGCCGAAGCACCAGCTATATGCAGCTGAACGTACCGAGTACTCTAAGTACCGGCATGCACTGCGGCAGCGGTGGCGTAGTGCAACTCGCGGTGACATCGGCCTATTCCACAGCAACCTATTTTCTGCGTTGGCAAGGCTCCTGGGAACACCGCTCCAGTACACCACGGCTTACCACCCAGCGAGCAATGGATTGGTGGAGCGTCTACACCTTCAACTGAAGGCATCTTTAACGGCCAAATTGGATAGAGAGCACTGGGTGGAGAAGCTCCTTCTCGTTCTTCTGGGCCTGCGTACCGCGATAAAAGAAGACCTCGTATTCAGTGCAGCAGAAATGCTGTACGGCTCTACCATCCGACTACCGGGAGGATTCTTTGGTGAGAAAGCAAGCCCTACGCCGAGACCTTCAGAACAAATGGAAAGGCTACATTCCAGGTTTGAGCACCTGCAACCCAACGCGCCACGCGTCAGCCGCAACCAAAGAGTGTTTTCGTTCCCAGACATTAATGCGACCACCCATGTGTTCGTGCGACGGGACAGTGAAAGCGCCGTTGACTCCTGCGTACGACGGGCCCTTCCGTGTACTGTCGCGGTCGCACAAAACTGTGACCATTCGTGTTCGCGACAGAGAGTACGTCGTTTCTCTCGACCGCGTGAAACCGGCTCACCTCATGGACTAACTCGCACTTTTGCTTGTTTTTTTCCCTTGCTCCGCGGTCTAGGGGGAGCCCTTGTAGCGGACGCTGATGCCGGTGATCGTGATAATTTTTATTTGTGTGCGCATACCAATTCTTACGCAGAGGCGCACGGCGCATACGCGGCCAAAATGCCTCACGTTATCTCCAGCGTACCGCGGGAGATACGCAGCCACGCCCCTTTTGTGTTGTCGCTTTCGAAGCCTGTTTTTCTTAGAAAATAAAGTAGTTCTTGCCCAGACTTCAAGGAGTGTAGGTGTTTGCTTTTCGCTCCTCCTTGGGGCGAGTACGCTACAGAGTCTGATAGGGAAAGGAGAGCAAGGTTAGTAGAGCTTCCAGCACGAAAGCCAAATTGACAGGGCTTCAATATATTAAATTTATTCAGGTACTTGTTTAACCGAGTTATAAATAGTTTTTCGATGACATTACTCAGGGAACAAAGCATGCAGATGGGGTGATAGTTGGAAGCAGATTCTTCATCACCCTTTTTAAAAATCAGAAATTTCGCTATCTTTAGAGAAGTAGGGAAACTGCCATGCTTGAACGCAATGTTCATAATTATAGCAAGTGGTTCAGAAATAACGTCGACTACAAGTTTTAAGTGTCGTGCTGAGATTTTATCTATACCAGGGCCGGTGTCTTTGAGACTTATGATTGCTGTAGACACGTCATCGGGGCTCACGGGGAAAAGAAAAAAAGAATGATTAAAACATTGTGGATTACAGCAAGAACTGCTATGTTTTTGACGGAAAATTTCGAAAAAATAATTACTCAAATCATCAGCAACGCTTTCAGGTTTATCATGTGTAATGCCTTTATATGTCACTTTCTGCAAAGGTGAACTATGTGATGATCGCTTTCGGAAATCGTTTAAGAGCTGCCATTGTCTTTTAGAGTGTTTTCACTAGATACTCGATCACCATATTATTTTTGCCTGGCATTTTTCAGGAGACACGAAATAACATCAGAATATTTTTTTACAGCGTGAAGCTGAATCAGTGTTAAATGGTTGTCTTTTGACTTTTCTGTACAGGTTATCTCTCTTACGCATACTTTTCAGCAGTCCCTGAGATAAGCATGGGTTCTTAGGATATTTGTACATCTTTTTGCATTCGAATGTTTTAGTACACTAGTCTGCAGCTTTAAGAAAAAGGGAAGAAATTTTGTTGAATGTCTGGTCTAGATTGCATAATGACGTAACACTGGTCAAATCAGTTTTAATAATGGCACTGAAAAGCTTTCATTCATTCATTCATTCATTCATTGTTATGACTATATTATTCCTTTATGGCACTTTTGGGTGAACCTGCCTATTGATTAGTGAGACACTGGTGACAGACATTTAAACGGCAACATTACAAAAAAATTACTATATTGAAGTCGTTTGGATAAAAGATTAAACGGAAATTTAGGGTTCTTTTTTACAGTAATTTTTATTGTGAAGGTTATGAGTAAAGCTATTTGGAAATGCATCAAACTTCTGCAGAACAGCCAGATGAAGCACAGTGGCTTTTAAAGGTGACTTAAGCTAGGTCGACCTTTGGCGATTTGGCTCCATTGGCGCTGGGGGCCGTGTGTTACAGTAGCTTATTTTCCCGTGCTATGTACGCCGATATTTACTCATGGGCGTCTTCACTGGTCGCCTCTAGTTTTTGTCAAATTCACTAGTTATGCCCTACCAGGTTGCACGTAAAGTCAAGTCACAGTTTATTAGGTTTTTCTGGAATGCTGAAACCCCCCTGGTAAAATACGAACAGTTAGGTTTGCCTCGCGAGAGGGCCGGACGGAACATCCCTTCGGCCGTCGTCTTGGCAGACGCTTACGCCCTGAAAACGACCCTGAGGGTTTTACAGTTACCAGAGGAGCACCCCGACAGGAAACTTGCGACGTATTTCCTAGGAGTGCAAAGTCGCCTGTTTTTGTAGACGCAGCCCCCCGGGCCGAAGGCGATAAATCCGACGCCCTTCTACAGGCATGTCATAGGCATCCATAAGCAGATGGCCGCGCTAAACTTGCATACTCCGCTTCTGGATATTCGCAACCAAGGATGTTTAACCTCCTTGTTCGCAACACAGAATTAGCGCAGGAGTTGGTGAACTCTGGCTGCAAGGTTAAGAACCCCGGGTTTCCGTGGGTCTTGCTGAACCCTAGCTGGCTGCCAGGCAGCATTCAGGATGTGGTTTGGCGCTTCGGGTGGTCCGTCTTGCCTACGGCGGATCGGATGTATAAGTGGCATTATAAGTGGTTCGGAGCAGTGCGTGAACTGCAAAGATCACGAAGATAATTACACGCGTTGCTAACCTGCCGAGTGGCCAAAACTTTCTGGTCCCCCGTGGACAAGGCGTACCACCCGTTGGGTATAGAAAGGTTCATTAAAAGGGGTAGGTGCCTCAACGGCGCATTGGCCCGTCTAGTGCTGGCTGCAGGAATGTTCTCATTGTGCGAAAATATAGGTCTGGCAGTAGTAAAGCAAGCAAAGGCCAGCAGAAATCAGTGGCCGATGCTAATGCGGATGTATAATACTGTACTAGATCATTTGGGTACAGAATTTTTTCTGTTGGGTGACGAGGAATTCCTGAAACGTTGGTCGTGTGCCTTTGTCAAAATCACCAACAACAGGGTTGTGCTTGCATGTCCCCCCATACAGGGACTATGAACTACGCAAAATCCCCCCCTGTGTTTTGTGGTGTGTATGCCAAAATGTCGATTGTGATGTGAAATATTAGGTGTGTCATTGCTGTGGAACCAGTGCCAATGTAGTTGAGTGTCAATTGATCGTGGAACCGTATTTTGTGTGGAACCAATGCTATGTAATTTTGGAGAAAAATGAAAATTCCTTTTAAGTACCACTTCGTAACTCTTTTTTAAAGAGTCATCTACGTTAAGTCGCAAACACTATGTTCTCAGCGATAAAGTTGTGCACCAAAATGTCCTTTAAATATAATGCGTTAACCGCATCCGAGAGCTCATTGTGTCCTGTCGGCAATAAGCCTTGGCTGAAAAGTGGAACATAGATTACGGCTCTTCGAGGGCGTCCACGTGGTTGTTCGGAATGCCAACGTTCGAATACCGAACGTTGGCCGACGATTGATCAGACGATGCCCAAGCCCCTGAAAATGCCAAAGGCAGAGCAAGCCCGAAGATCTGCAGCGAGGCAACTATGTGGCCTAGCCATGACCGATTAACCCTACTGCGCTGTAGCACCTATTCTCCGCGTTCCACACACTAGTGAACGCTTTGGAGGGTAGCGAGACTTCTTTGAAGAGATGCGCACGCATTATGAAATAGTTCGATGTATATATTACCCGGAATACTTATTTATCCTTCCTTTTTACGGTGTACGGTGAGTATAGTAAAGTACTTGACATTTTTTGCCTTAACAATTTAGAAACGCCATTTTACGTTTCTTTTTATGCTGCTGGATAGCATAGAGTGTAGTTGCTTTCGTTTTTTGGTGTTTCATTTGCAGCCCTTCACGGCACATCTCGCGCAGGCACAGCTTCGGCACCAGCGAGCGTTTACAACGACAAAAGCGACCACGAGACGCGCGGACTTATACATCTCGTTGACCGAACATCTGGCGTAGCTTCCACAGCGTTGTGTAACGGGGTATGGCGATATTGTATTTCTTGCACATTCATTACCGAATAGCCTTTTCCTTAAATTTACAAATAAATACCACAGAAAAGGGCCGATTAACTCTCAGATAAATAGTTAAAATTCATTATGCTAACGCAAAAGCAGGAGTAGCATGTATTTGTGTGCGTAGCTGACACCAACAAAAAAAATCGAGAAAACTAAATAAGTATTCTTGCCAGGTTGGGGTCTAAACCTGGGTTTACCCGATCTGAAAAGCGAGTGATTTGAAAACGAGGCCACGCGCCCATGCTTACCCAATGTGAACTGAACTGAAACATTCGAATGTGTTCTGTTTATGATGCAAAAAACAACCAAACCATATCAGAAATACTGCACTTGCTATGGGAGCTTTATTGAAATATGCAGGTGAACTTGAAGGGATCTGCTCGACAACGTGTAAAGTTACTATCAGTAATTGCTGCGTTGAAGAAAACTCCAACTTGTAAAAAATTGAATTCCTAAGCCACGTTTCTACGCCTGCGTGATAGTCCTTTCGTCGGCCTGTTTCAGAGGCTGACGAACAGCGGAAGGAACATGAAAGCCGCCATGACGATTCAGCCCGAAAATAGCATTACGGCGGCGGCCGCTACCAATAATCAAATTGAACGCTTACCTTTTGCAACGAACATTGCGCAACGCGAAAGAAAGAAAGAAAGAACGAAATGAAGAAAAAAAGGAGAGAAAGGCAGCTTCCCACTAGTGGTGCTAAGCCTGAAGGAAGCGCGGAGCTGGCCGGCCTGCCTTGCTTCTCTGTATTTCTTTTTTCTTTCTTTCTTCCTCTCTTTGTTTCTCACTTTCTCCTTCTCTCTTTCTTATACTCCTTTCTCTCTCTGTTTCTTTCTCTTTCTATCTTTCTCTCCCTTTCCATTTATTTCTATTTCTCGCTCTTTCTTTCTCTTTGTGCCCATTTTTACACCTCTCTCTAATTCTCGCTTTCCTGTTCTTTCCATATTTTTCTATCGCTTCATATCTATTTTCTTTCTTTATCTTTTTTTCTTTCATTTGTCTGTTTCATTCTATCGTATTCTCTCTCTGTCTGTTCCTTTCACTGTATTTCCATCTTTTTCTTTCTTTCATGCATTTCTCTCTCTCTATTTCTTTTTCAATTCCTTTCTCTCTCTCTCTGTATTCGTCCTCTCGCTGATCAGAGCAGTTGCATTCCACGCCGGACAAATCGGAGCACGTCAAGCACGCATACATCTTGTTTCGCTTGCCCCTATTTACCCTACCTTAATTTTTTAGTAGCTTCGTTTATTTCTACACTTTACTTGTAGAAATTGGATACTTTTGTCTGTGGATCAGGTGATTTGGTATACCACGACCGTAATTTCGTTCGTGTTTACTTTTACTTCCTATGATCTCCCAACAGCCCGAGTACCTTGTAACTTTGCTTTGAGCTCTTCATTAAACGGAAGCGCTCATAAGACGCACGATCCCTCAATCAGCCTTCTCGACGGCGAATTCAAATTATTGAGCACGATCGACGCTTGATCGAATCAAGTTTTATGTCGTTGTGTCACCTTCGCTCTTTCTTTAGTTTTGCCTGCGTTGACCATACGTGTCCCAACATCATATGCGCAGATTTTCTTCCGATAAAAATCAGTTAAGAGTTAAACGCTACGATTCGCTGTCTTTTCTGTCGCTTATATTATTTGGCCCGCCGTTTTAGCCGAAGTATCCGATGTTATTGCGATGATGTCTTCACCCTCTCTAAGGTTAGGTATGTATGTATGTAGGTATGTCGCATGTATGTATGTATGTATGTATGTATGTATGTAAGTATGTATGTATGTATGTATGTATGAATAATATAGGGATCTTACGTCCCAAGACGCCGATATGGTTATGAGAGCGGAGTGCTCCGTAAATTTTGGCCAACTGGTGTTCTTCAACGTGCACCTAAATCTAAGCACACGGGCATCAAGCATTTTCGCCTCCATCGAAATGCGGCCGCCACAGCCGCGATTTCATACCGCGACCTTCGTGTCAGCAGTCTAGCACCATTAAAACTAGACCACCATGGCGGGTACCTCGGCAGTAATGAAGCCAGGAATGTGCCGCGACAGAGTTCCACTGCTCTGCGTTGTCTAAAAATATTTAGCTCCGACGCTCACGGCCAGCACAGCCGCCACATCAGAAACGCTTTCTCGCCATTATTGCCCGCGTGTTCAGCATAAATATAAGCGTGAATATGTTACACACGATCGCCTGGAAGTATGAAGTCTGTGTTTTGGACTTCGTATGGAATAAGGAATGTGTGTGAACATCGAACAGGAACAACGCATTGCGATACTTTCTGAATTGTTAGGGTTCAATTTATTTTTGTAGGACCGACAATGGTAATAACTTTCTTTTTTTCTATTATCCCAGTACAAAAGAGATTAGCATAACGTAGCTTTTGCAGTCTTCCTCAATTTGTTACCTGTGTACGTGGAACGTGCAGCAACTCCCTACTGTACCATTCCCCATGTTTTTGACCTCCCATGTTTAAGGGACCCTAAAGAGGAGAACGATTTTCTGGTATTAGTAAATTTAGAGCACCTTACAATTTAAGAATACCAAAATAACAACCATTGCGGCGAGAACACGTTTGGTGAGCGAGAAATCTCGCAAAACTAACCACCCAAGAACTGCGTACAGATGATTAACCAGCGAAGCTGAAACGTGTAGCCCCGGTACTTATCAATGGGTTAATCCCCGGCGAACGCGTTCTCGCCATTGCCACGTTGACGCTTATGCCCGCACCGCCGCCTCTTCGGTTCGGGGGAGGGGGGGCACGGGCCCCGGGCCCCGGTGTGCCCCCCCGCTGGCTACGGCACTGACAGTGTACCCTGCTGCAGGATTCGAAGTGAAACAGGACAAGTTTTCTTCTACAAACCGTGTGCACGCAATCAGGAGTCGGACGGCGACTGCGGTAGCTTTTGCGCATGGGACGCGACACGCCAGCGTCGAGAAATGCCATAGAATATGCGAGACGCCAGAAGAACGGCATTTTCATTTGTGCTTTGTGGAGCATGCTGTCTCGTTGCGTAAGTTAAAGATGTCACGCAGTAACGCCGCTCACGCGTTCGTCGTCGTGGAAGCGTCTGAGGTGTATCAATTTCAATGTTTCTCCTTTGCAACACCAAACGCGTAATAAAACAAATATCGCGCTCAGGGCACACACTATTACACATGTTTCCATAAATGTTTGTGTAAATAGAGCAATACGGAGCAATGCAAAATAAAAAAAAAGTATCGTAAACTAAGGCGGATTTGAGAGCGGCCACCAACGCAGTCCCTGCGCGAACGAGAGATGGCTTCACTGCACAAATTTGGACTGGAAGATGGGGGACCTATGCGATACTCTGCTGCTTAAAGGTAGCATATACAGTAATTCTAGCCGTTGCTAGGGAGAACGGTCGTTCTTGTAGGTTCCCTAGCCATTGCGTTCGCGACTGTTGTCCGTGTAAATGCAGACACGAGCGTGCGCTCGCATTTCTTCCCTCCATGTTCTCGGCAAGTAGTACACTCTTAATCATGTCCTACTTAAAGTTGCAGTTTATAGCCCGGAAACGAGACGAAAAATCTAACGCATATAGACTGTTTGTTTAGCCGGCACAACCTGTAGCCGGCGCCGCCCGTAGCCGTCCCGCGGCGTAGTAGTTTTCTCAGCGGCTCATATCATAGGCGGGACTCAAATAGGCCGGAGATTTTTCGTCTCGAATCCCGGCTAGTTACGAGGCCGGCTATGGAGATCTCCTCGTTCCGCGTGAGCCTAGCTACGGTGTGTCCCAACTACGGCACGTCCTAGCTATAGGCGGTATATGAAGCGGCGAAACAAAAAATTGATTTTAAGCCACCTTTTAAGCTCTAATCGGGGATTTGGAGGCTTAGACACATATTTTATGATATACATAATCCATATACACATGTTACACTCAGAAGTAAACCACAGAAAAATTCACAACAAACACTCGCGGATTCGAACTCGCGAACACTCGATCAGCAAGCGCGTACGCTAACCACTACACCACATAACGCCGCGGCGACAGCGTTGTAAAAGAACGGGGTTTATATATACCAATAGGTCGCTACACACTGGCGTATTAGTGCAGTGGAGATCGTTATTATACATGCAGCGTTCACTGATACGTAAGGAGACATTTTTAAATGACATTCGTGAAAATATATACGGGGTCACTCACGTTATTGTTCGGAGCATGCTTGAAGCGAATTTGCGTGTTTGGTATAAAAGGTAAAACTGTTCCGCATATATTTGGCACTGGCACCTCAGTGACATTTAAGGAATCTTAGCGTTCATAATACCCCAGTTCTATTCACGTAAGCCGCTAGCCTGTTGCCTTTCGTGGATTGAACGAGTTTTCAACGTCAAGATTCGCTTGCCGTGGGACGTGAACTCGGTATCCATCCGTGCCTACCGCACAGCGACGTAGCCGTAGCAACGACGTAGCAACGACGGAGATTAGCCATGTTCTAAGTAACGTCGCTGGCCGCTTCATCGCCGATGGTTACCGGGCCGGTAGCCGATATCGTCACTAAGCCTATTCAGTTTATTTCGAAGCCGTAGTCGACGGTGCTTCAGAACAAAGCGCTCACGCTCATATGCCAGGATCTTTTACTTCTTACCGTTGTTGGCTCGACCCTCTCCGCGTAATAATCACACACTGAGATGAACATGCGCTGATAACCGTGGTATTGTCGGCAATATGTATAATATGCGAACACGCTCGAGCAGGTGCGGTGTGCCGCGCACGCACTGCAGATGAACTTCACTTGTAAAGGAACTCATCTCATCTTGGTTCTAAACGTTGGATAGTGCATGTCGCTTCCCCTCAAACGAATGACACTATTCCCGCAGATATTATTTTTGCTTCAACAGAAAGTGCGGCCCACGTTTCGGTCGACCATGGAAGCGAGGAGGTAAAGCTGACTGCATGCAGCTTCGCGGTCGCTCGGCGGACTGCGCCGCGGAAGAAATGCCTCTCACATGCGCTTACTTTGGACGACACTCGCGCGACAGACGTGACTCGTGAAGTGGGCTGTCCACGCTAAAGACATGGCGGCTCGGCATTCGCCGTTGTCTGACACGCAGTGCGCAGGCGGGAATTGGCTGCTAACATGAACAGCATCTTATATCCGGCAGTAGTTATCGCCGAAATATTTGCGACGTTCTGTTACGACTCCATCAGTGGCCATATTTTTTAGAACATCTCGATTCATGCGGGTATAGCGGTCCCGCCGCGCAAGTTAAATCACCTCATACTCGTCTCAAAGCGGAGAATTCGCTAAACTCACACTGGATGATACAATATTTTTCACATAAGTTTACTAGAATATTTTCTGGAAGCGCGAGTCCATGCAATGTACTATATACGCAGTATTTGTGCGAAAGGCACCTTCATGGGCATGCAGTGCCTAACTCTATACAAGTTTCACCTTTCAATAAATTTTTGGCATATTTCGCAGCGATTAATACGGCGGTACACGCAAAATTGGCGAGCTACATCCACACAGCTGCATTTGCATGCGCACGCGACTGTTAGTTTGTTGTGCTATAGAGTGCATGGGATAGCCTTCTTGGGTTTTTTAAGTGTACACGCGACTGTTTGTTGTGCTATAGAGTGCATGGGATAGCCTTCTGGGTTTTTTTACGTGTACACGCACTTAATTTTTTAATGTGCGGATTACTGAGAGGTGTTGCGCACACCAGAATGAATTTGACGAATTTGAAGAAAATGAATTTGACACCATCGAGTAATAGGTTCTAGTGTTGCAGAGCTATGCGCAGATGCTTAAAAGACAACGTATGGTCTATGAAGGATGCAACTTTAGGTGCAAGCTGGATTTTTAATTTTTTTATTGCGCACATACAAAGCGGTTTCGCCTCAGTTTGGCAGTCGTCACGAGGAACTTAAACTGCTAAACTATGATATAATATCCCAAGAAAGTTAACGTAGAGCGGCCATTTGTCGAACATGAGGGTGCTTGACGATTTCTGAACTTTTTAGGCCAATGAAGCGATGTTATTACGAGGTACACCCACCGGCGTACGCAATTCGCGCTGGCACATATGTACATTCCAGAGGACGGTAATTTAAGTATGCAAATATTGTTTTCCAGACTTAAGCATTGCTTAACATGGATTTAGGAGAAAAGCGTGAACGGTTTTGCGAAATCTAGAAACCTCGTGGGAGCTCTACTGCTCGCACTTGATTTCTACAGCATTCCGTTGCTTTTAAAAGAGCATTAAATTAGATATGTACATTTCACGGCAAACGATTCGCGCATTTTTCCAAGGAAGCATTTTGTTTTTCATCATTACCAACCTATTTTATGTCCACTTGAGGGCGAAGGTCTCTTCACTAATCCCCCACTGATCCCATCCAGCGTCTTCATTACTATTTTTTGTGTGTTTGTGGCATGCACAAGAACCAAGAAAGCAGTCAGGTTGCGGTATCCCTAATGCGGACTCCCTTGACGTCAAATGGCACGCCTTATAGTGGTTGATTGTTGGCTAATGGAGTTTTAGAATTGTGTACGCAGACGTTGCGTTGGCTGGGCACGTACGCTATACTGTATTCGGAAAGTAACGTGCGTATACCAGTGTCTAGTCTTTGACAGATGCGCAGTGGCAACAAACACAAGAAATTGTGCACACGAAGCTCTGGGTACCGAGTTTTAATAGTGCCTAATTTTAACCACTTGGGATTTTTTTAACGTGAACCGACTACATCACATAGGAGAGTTTTTACGCCCAGTTTCCCCTTGATGGTTACCTAGAGTAACCACTACAAGTAACTTGGAAACTATAAGCATGAAGTGTGTTTAGACATGCGTATAAAACTTCGCATTCTTTTTTTTCAGTAACGGCGGTTAAAGCATGGATGCACCATGTTCCTCGTAAATGTATCGTTCAGCGGAATCATTTTCGTTGAGAATGGCTTGACTGGCCCTATCAGCTTCATAGTTCAACAGTACCTGCTGTGTCTAGCGTGTATAAGCATGCGAGAAACAGGTACTACACTCTAAACAGAAAAACGCCCAGATGGGAGTTTTTGGCTTGTCCTCTGGAACACTCCCATCTGTACATCTTTCTATGCCCTCAGAAAGGGCGTAAAAAAATAACTCCCATAGGAGGGCGTGTATAGAGTGTACGTTGGGCATAAATGTTACTCCCTTTGTGTCTGAATAGAATATTTCCACGAGAGACAAAGGGGGTTATGTCGTTCTCATTAGGGAGGTTTTTCGGTGTAATAATGGTGGCATATAACTCCCTTAGATGGGCATTTATGGGGCTTACGTCGGGCATATGTTTTACTCCCTTTGTGCACCAATAAAATATTTTGCGAGGCACAATGGGGGGTTTTATCGTTCTTATTAGGGAGCATTTAAGGCGTAATGCAGTCGTTTCTAGGGGGGGAAATGGGAGTTTTTGTTATTAAGCGAGCACGTTTTTGTTTTGTTTTTTCTTAAGTTTGGGAGTGAATTCGGTGCTTTTAGGGTACTTTAGTTTACTCCTCTGGGGAGTGCTTGTGGTAGTAAACGGGAGTAACCTTTGCTGTATAACTCCCTCTAGAGCTTCTATGCCATTTCTAAATTGCCAAAATACAGTCTCGCAAAAACTGAAGCCATGCTAGCATTCTTGCAAAACTGTATCTCGACAATTTAGACATTAATAAAAGCTTTGGGGGGAGGGGGGGCTTTTCAGCAGAAGTGGCGATGCAGAACTTCCGAAAGGGTTCCTGCTTGCGCCGTTGGAGAAGACACACACCAAACATTGACAAAAATATTTATTGTAGGTAAATGTCCAATAGCATATATAATACAAGTCTAGTGTTGAATTTCCGGCAGTGAGCACTTCTGCGGACAGAAACATACAAAATGCAGGTATTGTATAGCAGTGCCTTAACTGCCAGTAAATGACAAGCCTATATAAATGTAAAAGAAGGTGGCCCTATCAGATATCGATATCACACATTCATGACATTTCTATAAACTGAAACAGCTAATTGCGCAGTACTATGTGTAAAGCACTTTCACACATGACTAGAGATCTGTGCTGTCAACTAAATTTAACAGCAATTTTCACGGCTGCAATTATTCTGCTCACCATGACTTAGCACAATGAAATAAATCGTGGATACCTTAAAAATATATTGAGACAGGTCAACTGATCACATTTGTGTCATGACAAAAAGGCTGACAAACTTGTAAACCTTGATACCTTAAATATAACCTATAATATATGGCTACCACATATACCATACACAAACAATACAAATGCAAGCAAGATACCTGTAGTCACCATTTTATCACTCATGATGTCACAACATTCAAAAGTGCCTAGGCTTTCTTACTGAATACTCAAGACCTGGGTGGCCCATCTAAAAATTGCAATGGTGGATAAAACATTTTAGAGCAAGTAGCCAACCTGCGAGGCCATGGGCACATTGTTGACATCACAAAATGAAAATTATTTTTATAAATGCTGCCAGGCATGGTTTAATAATAAAAAAAAGTTTAAGAAAGGGAAAATAGACAACCACCCATTTGTAGCCTGAAGCGACAAGGAAATCCATATGGATTTCTCAGAAAGAAAAGCTTTTTAGTTGCAGAAAAATTCGTTCTTTTCTGGGGTCCCAGACCCCGGACCAGGAAAAATTTTTAGGCAACTAAAAAGCTATGAGTTCTGTGGAATCCCGCAAGGTGGAGGAAAGGTTAAGAAAGAGAAAACAGATAACCACCCGTTTGTAGCACGAAGCCACAAGGCAATCCATACGGATTTATCCGAAAGAAAAGCTTTCTCGTTGCCGAAAAAATGACAAATTTTTTTGCAACGAAGAAGCTTTTTTTTCCCTAAGAAAGTTGCATGAATTTTCTTGTGGCTTCATGCTACAAACAGGTGGTTGTCTATTTTCCCTTTCTTAATCTTTCCTCCACCTTGCGGGATACCGCAGAGCCTGTTTGCAATAAAAAAATGTACACATTGGTTGTACAAGTGCACGCCGTATTATACATGCGACACATGACCAAGGTTTAAGAAAAAAAAAAAACCTTGCACAAAAAAAATGCAATATTAACATTTGTCTGTCACATTTTTTTTCACCTCTTCTCAAGGCACAGAAGTCCAAAATGCCAGCTTGCACAATGTACTTGAAGAAAACTACAAAACTACAATTGTGAAACTAAATTATTGTTACTCATTAAAAAAAATTTATAAGTTCCAGAGCTTTGACACTCGGCTTCACGTGTGAAAGGTGTAGGAACGCGTGCTCAAGGAATGTGAGCATTTTGTGTGCCTTTTTTTGGGTATTCCACATGGAATACCCAAAACGATGCAAACAGGCACGCCATTCCTGCAAGAAGTGATGGCACACTCAAAATGGGCTCCCCGTCAATGTGTAGAGTAAGTCCTTCTTTCTCCACAAGGCAAGGTGTGAGCAGGGCTTGTTCCTATGATTGAAGAAAAAAAAGAATGCTGTTAAGCGTAATGTAACTTTTAGTGTCGATAATGCTGAACCAAACAAAAAAAAATATTCCTTAGAACTATGCAGAAGAACTGCCTGTTCTGATAAGGTCAGTGAGGCATGAGGGGTGATCCTTTCTAGTTTTCTGCCACTTCATCTGCTTCCCCAAAGTTGAGAATAACGTAACTGAGCATCTTGAAGCCACTCTTCATTTCATGGAGCACACTTCTTTGGAAAAAGAGTTCGAACTCTGAAAGTAGCTGGCAAAAAAAGATAAGAAAGATCGTTCCCAAAATATTTCCCCCATTTCCAAGTAATTGCACAGCTAATGACACTTATTGAAGCTGATATGCCAGACAGAACAAGGGTTGAGGTCTATTTGTTACAACCATAAGAACAAAAACAGTGCAGCGAGAGAAAGGAAAATGAATGTGCACAAAAAAGGACTTGCTACAGGTGAGAAACACACACAATCTACTGCAGCAGCCATCCTTTAGTTTCCTTGGGATATATGTTAAATTAACTCTGGGAATGTCATCCTGTGCCAGTGAGGGCCAAGGAAGCAGGAAAACATCTATTAAATGCAAAGCATTTCTCAGCAAACCAAATGCACTTTAACTGCTTCTTTCTGTTTATCTATCTATTAAGCCGTGTATGCCAGGGCGCTCTCGTGGTCATCTCCTTACCGTGGCACATACCGAAATTAGCATATGAAACCGTGAGTATATGACAGACACGATTCACAGCTGATGTCTTGAACGAATGAACAGCACCAAAGAACAAGGACAAACAAAAGAAGCTAAAAATGGCACAGGTTCTCATTTGGCTCCTCATTGTTGCAAAAGTGCTTGTAATCCATGTTTAGATAGGACAGAAATTTTGCATCGGCACAGGGATCAGCACATGCGAGAAATCATGGAAGCCTTTTACATGTCACTGGAAGGTCACAAGTGCATCAGCCAACCTTCGGTAGCCTTATCACAGGCAGATGTATCATATCTCAGGAATAGTTTGCCTCATGTTCATGCATATTCAGCCACTTGGATATCTTTTGTTACTTTTGTTACCTTGTGCATGCATGATGATTGTTTATAATCCTTCTCCAGTTGCTAATTTATTCTGTTCATTTCAGAATAACGCTTTTAGTTGTGAGTTAGCACCGTTGTCTGTCGTTTCTTTCATTCGTCCTTGTTCTTTCGCACTGTTTATTCGTTCAAGATGGAAGTGCACTAACTTGGCCAGTTAAATGTTCTGATGTCACAGCTGATGTCCTGAATAATGTGATGACTGGTCAACTACAGTAAAAGCACGTTAATTCAAACTCAAAGGGGAGTATAAAACTGTTCTAACTAAGCGGAGTTCAAATTAGCGTGCGGGCACTAGATTGAACAGATATCGTGCCACACCGTGTGGAGAGAACCCAGAGAAGCCACCTCTGGACTCGTTCCTGCAAATTAGGCGATATTACACATTTGTAGCAGGTAATTTCGTAAGTTAAGTTCATGCTCAAACAACCAACAGAATTTATTGATCAGTCAGTGATATGCCAGAAACAAGCAGGGACTTGCATTCACGTGAGCAGTCAGCCTTAAAGGGGTACTGACACAAAATTTCGCGGCCGAGAAAGCCTGCTGGATCGATTCCCGTGTACGTGTGTGTACCATCTGCAAAATATCGACAGCGAATAAAGCTTGCAAGGTATTTTACATGAATTGTGAAGTTCGCGAGCGCGAGCCAGCATTATAGGCCGCACCTAGTGCATTGACACCCTCGGAGGTGACCCGAGGTGACCCCCCTACTTCCCCTACGTAAACGTTTCAGCCGGTACAAGTTATGATGACGTCGTAGCCGCCATTTCTGTTTTGACGCGCTTCCCGACGAATCGCTCCTCGCCAGCGGGTCAAACCTGAAGTGATTCGCCACGTCGAAAATTCCTTCCATCCCCGCCGCAAGAAAATCGTCGCCATCAGACGACAATGAGCCCGACGACGACAGACCGCGCGGAAATGCGTCACTGTTCTGTATGCTCACGTGACCGAGCGTTTCACTCGCTAGGTGGTGATAGTTGCACCCGGCGGCTTGTCGTTTTTGGAGCTCTGTCAAACCGAAACTGAGGCTGTGTCGGTAATGAGGAGCTTGTAATTAATTATCTGTCACGCGCTGCAGCAAACCATGTGCCGTGTTATGACTAATAGGCCCCCAGCAACACATTGCAGCAAAAAAACGCGGGGCGAAAAGTTTTGTGTCAGGACTCCTTTAATGCCAAAATATACGAAGCTATTTGTGCTCCAAAACACGTTCATTTACATGGCACAGTTAACACAATCAAAATTTAAGGTCTTTCTTTCTTAGTTTACTTATAGAAAAATATTGAAATTGTCCAAGGGGACACGGCTAAAGGCAAACACTGCCTGACTGGGCCATGCCACCCATACAGCAGTAGCAGCAGACAGACGACATTTGCAACCATAAAATCATACATGGAAATCAATCACTACACTTGTTTTACAGATGAAAGTAATGAGTAATTTGGGTGATCATTCTGGGCCGATTTCTGTGAGGAGGAACGAAAGCCAGAGGGCTCCCAGTTTGAATTCACCGTTGTAGATACCAACGCGTTCGAATTATCGGGAGTTTTCCCCGATAGAAATACATAGGGCTGTGCCGGGACCAGGGCGTCAGTTCAAATTAGCAGTAAGTTCGAATTAACCAAGTTTGAATTAACGAGCTTTTACTGTACCTCATTAAACTCTTCCCACCAGCAACATGTGGCACATGCCTGCATACCACAGCCTGTGGTATCACAGGTGATACACTGTCTTTACTAGCGACAGTGAGAATAGACTTTGAAAATGTTAACATGATAGTGCTAAAGAGAAAACCATGTGCCGGCATTCAAAGCTTGAGCCAGAATCAAACCCAGGCATTCTGCACAGCATTTAAGTATTCTACCAGAGACACCAGTGCTCCAAGCTCTTTTGGAAAAAGACGCTGCAGAAGCATCATGTCAGGGCAATGCTAATTATGGTTGCAGTGCCTGCGATCCACTTTTATAACAGCGTCGTAACCATTACATATGTACTCCTGCGACTCGGCAACGCACGGTCAAGCATTGCTCAAATATGCCAGTCATCACAACGCAGTGTGGACTTCATTGCAATGAAAGTGGCATCTACGTTGTAACATGAGTGACAATGTTACATAGAACCATGAGCTCACATTATTCTTGTCATTACCGATGAATCGTACTTTTCATACACTCATGTCTTCCAATGCCAATTTTAGTGTCTACCAAGGAGACATGATCACAAGAGTACCACGACATAGGGGGGTAGGTAGATAGGTGGGCAGATGAAACAGTCAAAGTGCCTGTGGTTCGCGAAAAAATGCGTTGCATTTAAAATAGCGCACAGAAAGAAAACATGCTGCAAGTGGAAGCTGCGTCCACCACACAAACATGTAGTACACGCCAAGCAGGTGAATAATAGGAACTGGGCTCAGGTCGCGCATGCATCAGCATTTTTTGTATACTTTCATTTCACTATTAATTATTGTATTTAACTATCAATCATACATAATCGTGTAACCATGCTTCGCTTGGATTCACTGACTGCATTTTTACAGTTGCAAATAAACGTTCAAGCTCCTGGTCTCCTCCTTGCTTATTATATATTCAATCCTCAAAGTTGGCAGTATTAATGCCAAATGAGGATTCATCGTTGGTATTATTGACAGGAGGATAGCAATAAAGTAAACTGGAGAACCTGAACACGGTGGATATTTCAGTAAAGCACAACACGAATTTGAACAATGTGCATTTGGCTGCTACTTGCAGAAAGCTGCCTTTTCATCCAGTTTGACTGCACTTTAGCTTATTTCAAATGACAGTTTCCTAATCCCTTCTTTGGCATCATTGATGATGATGATATATGGTGTTTTATGGCGCAAGGGCCATTGATGGCCAAAGAGCGCCAGGACCTGATAATTTGGCATCATTGTTTTCGCCTTGCATGAACAGCCACTAAATATATCAGCCAGTATTTTAAGGAGTTGACGATATCCCACATTTACAAGGCAAATGAAGTTGTATGAATATTTGGACTTATCCACATTGCTGCAGTGACTGAAGCACATGTCTTGGTGATTGGATGAACGCTAGGTACTCTATTTCCTAAACCATGATTCTGTTTTTTACTAATGCATTGCAGTATCAGTCGATTGTTGTGCTCTGGTCTACATCCTTTATCACTGTTGAGAAGGTTTGACACAGTACTCATCCCGAAGTACCATTCAGTTTTCATATCAGATTTCATCACTGCAGCATAAACCCATGTTATCCTGTGATAAAAATGACACTGCAATTACTGCCTGAGATACACAGGAGCCACTAAAACAGACAAACAAAAAAGAAAGCAAAGGGTCTTGCTCGAACTTACCAATGCCTCAGTTCCAAGAAATGGAAACAGTAAAAGAGCATCCAACAGGGTGAGGCTGCGAAGCTCCTATGCCTGTCCAGTGCTGTTGCCCGCAACCTTGGCCTTCCTGCAGCTTCATCGTGGCAGGCTGCATTATTCTGGAGCCTTTCGTTATGAATTTGCAAGGACTCAACGGTTTCTCCATATGTGGTAAGATGGCTGCAGTCCTGAAATGCAAGAAAAATAAAATGAAATGGTGCAGTGCAACTACAACAATGCAGACAATCACTCATCCAAAAATTCAGCAGGTCCCACGCATCACGGGAATCTGTTTCATGCAAAGCAGACAGCAAGCAGCTGTCTATGCTGCATTTTTTTGGCTTTGTGTGAAGCATTACGAGGTGGACTGCCACGTTTTCGTAAATGAAGTAGTTGTGTGCAAATCGTGCTCTTACTGGGCAGGCTGACTACATTGATGTTTAATGGGCCTGAGGTAAAGTCAGCACTCATGTTAGAGCAAGGACCTCGGTTTTATTGAAACGAAGCGCACGCCACGGTGCGACTCACATTTCGCATTGCTCGACCCCGGAGCAATACCCTTACGAATGCTACGTGTGATATTCATAACATCGCACGCAACGATGTGACACTGCGAATATAATACGTAAAATTCTTTAGTGTATTCTCCGCATGCAAATTCGGCACTCAGCAGCTTTGGACTTTATTGCGCGCGCAAAGCCACAAAACTCAAACAACGCAGAAGCCGTTGAATGCCAAGAGCTTTCAGCCGCAGTCCTCATGCTGGCATAAAACTTGATTGCTATGTCGCGATGAACAAACAATCAGTTGCCAAACATTTTATCAGAGAAAAAAGTACCGTCATATATGTGGTGGTGTTGGTGGTGGCGGCGGTACGTTATAAGGGAGGGGTGTAGAGCACACTTCAGGCTAATTAAACACTGGAGTCTTGTGCCATGGTCACAATGTGAATGCAGTCACAGGATGACTAATGCGGCTTTTACACTGCTCTTATACAAAGAAATACAGGATGTACTTATTTATCAGAAAATGAAAGTGTATTAACGTAACAGGCATTTGTTTATTGTTTTCTTGATACTTTCAATAACATGGCACTCTGCTAATTCGGTCATTTTTTTTTCGGTCTGATGATATCCAAATTGACGAGCTTTTATTGCACAATGTAACTAATTTATTTTTCCTGCATTTGTCACTTTAGTTATTTAAGAAATCTGCTGCCACACAGCACTAAATAATAGCGCAGCACCAGTGGTACTGCAGCTGCTACACCAAGATACCATCAGAAGATGTAAGAAATATTTTTCAAAGCAACTCACAAAAAGACGGCACAATTTGTTGTTTGCCACTTCTTCAGATGGTGCCTGCATTTGCTTTGGCAGACAGCGTTTCTTTCGAATTAGCATTTCCTCCGAACAGTTTTGTAGCTTTTTTTCTTGTGTTGTTGGAACTTGTTCCTCAGGGCCATCACCCATGATTCCTGTAAAGTTTTAAACACATACATTAATAACAATCATTGAAAAATTCATCAGTGTTGCAGGTGTACACACGGAACTAACTACACAAATGATATAGCTGACGGCACCATTATAGCACCAAACTTGAACAGAACTAATGAACCAGACACCATGTAGGGCCCAGTATGCACGGTTTTATGTTGCTGAAAGAAACACTGAACAAAATTTTTGCCCCCTAGATTCTCAGCCATACTGAAAGATTGGGTGCCGCATTCTGTAGCCACAACCTTCATTTCAGGCAGAAACTAATGGAAAAGAATGAATTGAATGAGTTTTTCACAAACTGCTCCGTGCAGCGGCCATGCTGTGAACTAGAGGAGGTGATGCTCAACGCCCCTGGCAATGGGAGTGCCAACTTTGCCAGCCATTGCCTGCATCTCTCAACTGGCTCTGCTTTCACTATGGTTCCTAGAGCCCGTATGATCGGCACCGACAGCGAACAATGCTCTTGGTTGGGGTAAAGGCCCGAACGGGTGTGGCACACCTCAGTGCCTTTGTGAAAGCCGTTTAGTGCGATGCAGATGAGAGGCTGAAAAAGGGAGGTAGCAGAACAGGAAAACAGGCACCCTGCATTCGCCAGGGAGGCATTTAATCTCACAGCCGTCGATGTGCCCCTCTCACTCTGACGTGCAGCTGTCACGCACCACCAAAACTACACCCAACTGTTTAAAATATGTGAAATAAACTGTTTATCTGAACACTAGCGCCTTTCAAGTGGTATTTTGTCATTTTTTACCTATTTTTGTTAAGCACTGCTTTAAGAGCTACATTGAGTTCATCACATATCAACTAGCTAGCCCATCTATCGTCCTTCATTTTCCTGCACTGAGCATGACTGTACCGCTATGACGAGCATTCTGAAATTTTCATGGCAAATGTATCATAAATTTGGAATGTCCACACGCAGTTTTCACCAAAATGAGAGCGCACGTCACTTCTGTATCAACATAAATACAAATTTTGCTCTACATGTTACCGTAGATCCCACCTAAAGCATCAAAACAAAAAAATGGCAGCACCTATAAAAAAAACAGGTTAAATCATAAACAGCAATTTGATCTGCAATTTGAAGGGTCCTTGTTTCAAGAATGTCTGTGGCAAACTGGTAAATGTGTGGTGGCGCTCCAGCTTATGACACTCCTGAAATGGTGAAGGCTATATCATTGTACTTGAAAAGCTGAGACAAAGAATTAGGTGGTCAACTGTCACTTAATGATGTAGCAAAACTTCATGCACGAGTGGATGCCTCATTGCTTGTAGACTGGCAGGCAGATGTTGCAAAAATAGCAAAGCAGGCTGGCATAATGCAGGGCATATTCCCACCTAAAATTTATGAAAATTAAACTAAATGTTGCAGTTTGATGCGTCCAAACCACAATATTATTATGTGGCACACCCAAATGGTGGGGAGTCCAGATTAATTCGGACCCCCTGGTGTTTTTTAACGTCTGTCTACATTGGTAGAGCATCGGGGCGCATTACACGAAGGCTACAGGTTCGGTCCTTGCCAGCGGCAAGTTGCCTTTTGTCCACTTTACTTTCTTCGCATCTACTATATTGCGATTACCACAACGCACTTAAAGCAGTACAGTTAACACCCCCTATACCTTCTTTGGCTTCATTATCTGCTGGTCTTAACCCTTTCAGCCCTGGATTTTTTATTTTGGTCGGACACATTTTTTGTGTTTGTTTTCCTAATAGTTATGACCTCAGAAGACCACAAACGAAAAATTGAGCCAGTGGTGCAATTATTAATGGATTTACAGACATGACATCAAATTAGGTCATCAGGGCTCAGCGGTTGTGAAATGAGAAAAATGGCATCTTTTTTCCCGCTATTCACTAGAGTACACAAAATGTGAACCACGTCTCATTTTTCAATGTGATACTCATTGACACAGCTTCGGTATGTCGACCCGAAAATTGCGCTTAGCCGCCTCAGCTGACCCGCCTCGGCGTCACCCATGACTTCGGTCAAGCGTCTTCTTCACTACGGCTCCTAGCTCCGCAAGCATGTCAACAATTTGGTGTCAAACGCAGTGGGGATCATTGAAGAAGTATTCCCCCAAGGATGGCCAGTTTTGGTTTCATTTCCGAGGTGCTAGGGGAAATGTTGTGTCATGGTGTCAAATGACACCGCCAGGGCCGAAAGGGTTAATCAAGGTTGAATCTGAGCACATGGCTTTTGTATTTAACCCTTAATGAAATGTACCCACCACAGACGAGACACAAGTTCTGCATTCTCGTTCATAACAATGGCACACGTTCACCACAGAACTGCCCCAGCAGGCACACCTTTTTTTTTTCATTCTTAAAGGGACTGTCTACCGCTCGGAAAAAATTTTCCGATTGTGGTGAAAATGAGAATATCGTTCGTCGCATCGGCAGCCACGAGGATGCTTTTGCGCCATAAAAGAGGAATTATATTTTTAATTTGATGTTGAAAATCGTGAAAGAATGACCGCTAGCGTCACCCAACGGCGATGTGGTTCAATCTACTGGTATGACAAGAAATCCACGCAGGTAGACTCATTTTGCTTAAAAACAAACATGTATAACTTGAAATTGTATTTTACGCACTTGAGGCACCCTTCGGTTGAGTCAGAGAGTAATTTTTTGCTTTTTTTTTTCTCACGCATCCAAAAAGGCGCCTGGTGGCGCTGCTTATGGCGCCATCTTCGATTTCGTCTGCTTCAACTCATGCGGTAGGCCATGCGGCCCCTCCCGAAATTTTGATGACACATAGTGTTTTATTACAAATAAATCATGAAAGTAGCCGTTTTTCTCAAATAGTCAAGGCTTTCAGCAAGTGGGCCTCCCTCGAAAAAATTTCCTGGCTACGGGCCTGACCCCAGATATTATTATTTATGATTGATCTTCTTGTGTAAAGACTTCAATGTGTAATACATGTTGCATTATTAAGCTAGGCCACTGCCTCTTTCGCATTTAGTATAATGCCCACAGACATGGCATTATACTAAACCACTGGCAAAATGCCACTTTCCTCCGCAAAACTTCAGCAATATTAAGTTTGGGGCTTAAAGGGGAGATATTGAACAAAAATATGGAAAAATGATGAAAGCATCGTATATTCCCTCAGAAGATACTGGATAAACAGTCAATTTCAGGTATTCTTCCAAGTTTCCCATGGTGCATCGACATTAGCTTGGCGTCAGGCTACAGTACTAATTTTGGTGACTACACGCAGCAGTCTGGCTAGTTGTGATTGATGTCGGGTACCAAAATTTCCTGAATGGCCACTTGTGTGTCACTGAAATACCCGAAATTGTCACTCGTGCCCCACCAACGAAGCCACGGTGTGAAACGGTTATGAAAATATCACGATATCTTGTGCTAGCACATGAGGTGAAGTGGTCATGCAAATATCATGATATCTTGTGCTAGAGCATGAGGAGAAGCTCACACAGTGTTTTGACGCACGGGTACAGTAGGAACCAAAACTAGCTTTTAAAAACATACTATAATTATTTCTTCAGGATGGGCTTCTAGGCTCTTGAGGGCTTGGCTTTTCATTTGGCAGAAAGAAAACGACAACTGAAAATTACTGTATGAGTACTCCTTTAGACCATTAACCAAATCAGTAACGTGGTAGTCAGACTAGTTTTATTTTGACATGGCTGCACGCTGCAGCCAGCAGCGCTTTTACGTATCAAAGTGCGCGAGGCAGATAGCGTTTGCTGTCTCTAGAAATACTCCCACAGGAACACGGTGGTTACTTTTGTTATTTAATAATTTATGCAGCAGATGGCACCAATAGTCTCTATAAAACTTTCTTGCTCTGCATGCTCGCACATTAAATGCATTCGTTCTCCCTGTCTTTGAATATCGGCAGCTTTTCGTAGCTGCATGTGGCCGTCTTCCTCGCTGTATCGCCCTAACATCGGACGAATTTCTGCTCGGACTGCCCTCGCGGACTTTTCACATGTGCAAACGTGTATAAGTGGCAAATAAAATGCCACAGTAGGTTTTGGGTGACACTACGCTGCAATTTCAGATTTCAAAGGACTGAAAAATCCCTCCCTCAATTTTACAAACTTCCTGATTCAATTAAATAATTCGAGCCCCTTCGTCACTTCAATAAGTCGAGTTTCAACTGTATTTTATATACATATACTCAAATACTTGACAACCAATGCTGTTAAATTTTTCCACTTTGGTGAACATGAGCCTAAAGTTCCCTTGGTTTAGTGCATACTCTCGAGTGGCTCGCTATATTCTTGGTACCCATTTATAAAATTAATAATTACCATGGGTCAAACCTAGGTCATGCTACCATTTACTTTCATTATCTTATGAAATGCTTGCTAGTGAATGTAAGAAACTCTTTACTGTGAACCTTTTATGTTCAAATTCTCCACAACATTGTAAAATCTCAAGGCAGCAGTCTTCTAACGATCCAACCAGATTGTCTAGCTTGCTTTCACTGTGCAACTAGGGGCCAACTGCAATAAAATCTCATTTTCTTTAAATTTGTTATGAGTGAGCATTATTTACCTCTAAAGCCATCTTGGTAAGCCTGTAAAGCTGATAACCGTATATTTCTTGTTAGCTGCCTAAAACAGTTCTTAAAGGAGCACCAACACAAAAATCTTGCACCTTTTTTCTGTTGCAATAAGTAGATAATAATCCACTTATCATGGCTGGAAAGCTCGTTTGCTCGAGTGCACCGCGGTTAATTATTGGGAAGGGTTTTATACCGCCTAGTCGCAGTTTCCGTTTCAAAGAGTGCGGAGCGAGATGGGACCTAGAGTGGTTTTCGTGTAAACATAAGTTGGCCACGTGAGGACAAAAAACCGCGTGCACGTGAGCACCGCCTTGACAGCTCTTTTCAACGAAGGCTTCAATGAAATATACGTGACCCCCTAAAAATGCACTGCCAAGGCAAAGGACACCAGCCTTTGAGCTCCCGTGCAAGCCTACCCCCTCTTTCCATTGAAAAGGTCTGCTAAGAGACAGCGCTCGCAAGGATAACGGCAACCAACACAAACTCGTGACGCAGGTGGCGGTTGGTTGTTTACAAGGAAACCAGAGGCACGTTTCACTTGCAGTGCCACGACACATACTTTGAAATTGATTTTAAATAGTTCTAGGCTGCATTATCCATTGATATTTTGTAGATGATACATGTGTGTCCACACAAATCTATCCCACAAGTTATCTCGCCTTCAAAATTTTGTGTCAGTACTCCTTTAAGTAGGCAATCCATGCACATGGTGGTTGTCATTATGACATGGGTCCCAACATGCTGGTTGTGATGTGCTTCAGCACCTTCATATCTCAGAAGTCATGCTTAAAAGGAATCCGGCAATTTTTCGATATTCACCAGTTTCAATAAAGCTTTCAAATATGTTCTGTTCGGTACCTTGATGGTATGTGGAAAATTGTACAACCGTGAGTAAGTTAGTTTTCAAGAAAACAAATTTTAAAACTTGGTAGCCAATTCCGGAATCACACTTGCAAACGCGGGCTACCCTGTGTATGCCAACGTAACGTGCCTACTCTTTTCCAGCCCCACCTCGTCCAGCACATGCAGTGTGTGCTTTCTTCTACGTGGCGACAACGACGCGAGCACAGTTGTTCGGTTTTGTCAGCTGCACAGCATGTTAGTCGTCGCTGACATCGGGTCTTACAGTAAGCACGCACAATATTGAGCAACGAGGAGATCGATGCGGGGGATGTCAGCTACATCATGCGCCGGCGGGTCGAAATCAAAAGGCGATGCTTCCGCGCTCAGATAGTAGCTGTGATCATCGTTGAACTTGTCACTATTAAGTTCAGACAGGCTGGCACAGCTTGATTCCACGTCGGATGACATTGCCAGCTTGCTTTTCAGTGCGATAGGAGAAGCACGTGTGCTATGTTTACACCCTGGCTAGTCGTGGCAGCGTGCAGCGTATTTCGTGACGCCATCGCCTACCCACCACGGAGCAGCTCCCTGTTTCGGTTTTGACTCATCTTTTATTGTCTATTTAAAATTATTGAGGAGTCTCTCAGCAAAATGAACCACCCTAGCTGATACAGGACATCTATTACTATTTGAAAGCGGCACCATCTCAATATGGTCGAAAATGCACTGGAGTTCCCCTTTGAGGGCTCCTCTACGAACTCCAAGCTGATGTATTAAATTTCGTCTGGCCCTCTTGCTCGCGGGCCACTTCTCCGCCTCTGAACACTTCTCTCTACATTCCTACCTCCATGTAGCCTCGCCTATTCCTGTGCCCTAATACTTATTAAACTCAGTTAACCCCTGATAACAGAAGCCTGGTGTTTCATCGGCCACTGAAATAAGTCGTAACAAAACACTAACATCAACTTGCCTATATGCAAGCAAACTGCAACCATGTCACAAAGCCTGAAGTCTAACTCGTTACATTGCCTCAATTTTCGCTGGACAACTACAATGGTGGGGTCACTGAAGAGCATATACAAGCTGCAATAGCCAAACAATCGATGTGACATTCCCATGCACTTGTTGCTGTGCGCAGAGCATGCATCACAGTTTTGTAATGTCCCATGCGCGCTCGAGCTTACAATCAAGCACACTTCTGAATGTTCTTCCACAGATTTGATACAGCCTCAAAGCTGCTTAACTGCCAGATCAGCGACAAGAACATTTCATAACTTCAAAGTTATGCTCAAACGATGCTCAAGACTTTTTTTTGGCTCTCAATTGACAACAGTATGGTTGCAACCAACAAGTGCACAGCTGTTACAAACTAGGAGAAACAAAGGCAACCACTAAAACTTCTATAATACAATTTTAGTTCCCTACAGCTCATTCATGATGAGCAGTTGAGCCATTGAATAGTTAAACTACCAAGTTATAGCTAAAGAAAAGAAGCATACATGGAGTGCTTACCATGCGGTCTTGATGTATGCGCCAAAGAGCTTATCAACTATGGCACGGCGCACAGCGCCATTTATTTGTATTTTTCTCCTCAGCACCTCGTCGTAGTCCCCAAAAGAAGGGAGCACAAAATCTAAAAAATCCCGTTCCTTTTCCAGTGGCACCGACTGGATGGACTGCACGTTTTGTGCGTTTTCTGTCACGGCACTGCAATATAACATACAGAGTGCTTTAAAATTGAAGTTATCAAAAAATTAGCAAAAACTGATTCTCTAAATGTCTGTCAGTTTTATTTTTTTATTTTTACTTTCGCTACTAACAATACCTCTGCTCGGCCATTTCCACAGCTCCTCCTGTACTCTGCACAAAAGTCAACGCAGGGCTGGCACCCTGCAAAAGGGAAACTTATGTTGTAACTCCTCAAAAAGCAAACATGAGGTAACGCGAAGTGGGTTAATAGACATTTGGGAAGACAAAAAGAGAGTTAAGATGTGAATGCCTACTGCAGCAAAGGAGCTGTTAATTGCTTTAACATTGTGAGTCCATGTACACACATGAAGCCAGACAATTCTACCGAATGCCAAAAGCCACTGTGTTGGTGTCTGGTTTTCCTTAAATTTATGGCATTTGCTTTTTGGCATTGGATATTGTAAAAGTGCACCTGCCACAATTTACTCAGTTCCTAAATCTTATTTCACTTGTTTGATCCTGTTCTCGCTAAATATTGTATGCCAATTCTTTGTAACATTCCACATTGCAAATTACACCGTGATAAAACCCCTGCTTAGAATTGCAGAAAACAAATAAGATATTGCCAACCTGCAACAGTACTCACATCAACACGAAGGCCTTGTTTCCGCGCCAATTTTATTTTAGCCTTGTTTGGGACGTCACTTCCTTCCTCAAGATCGACATAGTCGTCTAGCTCTTCATCATACATTTGGATCTGTTAAATCAACATGTTAATGTAGCAACTTTCTCCGAGTGCACTTCAGTAGCCCACGTTGCAAAATCAGTGCAAGATTACAGGAAAACGCGTAAATCAGCATGCAATGACTGGCTGAAGCTTCAAAAACTCAATAAGTTGAATACATGTTACAGCGGAAGATCAAACATGGTTTGTTGTTTGTCTCACTGGGCCGCGCCGTGATATCATACTGATAACATGTATAAGTTATCACTAGGGCTCAGTGTTTTCGGTTGTATCCGAATAAATGCGATAAACATTCGCCGGTAAAATCGTTTAACGTAGTTCAAGATTTTGTTGTGCCCTTTCCTGCCCTGTTGAAACCGTTGCAGGAGCTGCGCCTTAAGTTTGGTCTTGTGTGCTTGGCCATGGGCATGTTCTTCAGTCGCTTAAAACCGTATGTCCGTCGAGGTGGTTCTCTTTTTATGAAGCTCTAGAAGATATTTTGGACTACTGGCGCGCCATTTTGTCTTTATTGGGAAGCGACAAAGCCAACGGAACGAAGTGTGAGAAGCTCAAGAGTCTTATTTCATCGCCTGAATGCTGTACACGACTTGCTTGTTAAGATGAGGTTTCTGAAGACCAATTCGTGTGCCGTGCTCTCAATCATTAAGGAACTTGAGGCAGAGGAAGGAGGCAGAGGAACTTGAGAGTACCCTGGCACACCAAGTTTATCCCATACTGGGGGTTCCTTTGCACGCACTCATCAGTCAATGGCGTGATCCAACCGAGGTCTCCGCATCAGATGTCACAAGTCTGTTTGACCTCCTTGACGAGAATGACCGCTTAATGACTGTCGCAAACATTCACAATACTACGCTGCTGTCGCCGAAAAGTGGAGACAGACATCTGAGAGCAACCTGTGCAATCAACTCCAGTACAGCAAAGAATCGTTTTGGTACTGTGTTCAAATTGTGAATCCAAATGTGAAGCATGAGCTGCCCTGTGCGTTCCAAACATATGCGCCTATTTTTCAATTGGTGCTTCTTGAAACTGACGACATGAGCCAGCTCCTGAGTGTTTTTGCGAACTATCAGTGCTATGAAATATGTAACATTGTTGAATCCCTGTCGTTTTGGAGACTTCACAAATGTCCAGTGGCCAGTGCTTTCTCGCAATGCGCTGCGTCTTCTGGCACTTCCTGTTTCTAGCGCTAACGTTGAAAGGGCGTTTTCAAAGCTGAGAGTCGTCAATCGAAAGGAGCGCGCTTCGATCACTGACAGCAACTTCGCAAAGTATGCTTGCGTGTTTTACAATAAGCTTTAAGCTAAGGTTGTTATACACACAAATGCAGGTGTTTTGTGTTGAAGTATTTCGCTTGTGCATATATGTTTTTGTGCATTCAAGCCTTCTAGAAAAAATAAAATGTGCTTCGTGAGTTTTGATATTTTAGTATTTAGATATGAATTGATCTAAAATTTTGGAGTTTTGAGAATAATGAAAAACTCCGAATTTCGGAGAATTGGGAGATTTACGAGAAATAACTACCGATAAACGCCGAATTTCCGCCAAAAATATAAACTTTCGATAAACACCCGCCGACTTTCAAGAAATATAAACACCGAAAACACAGTGCCCTAGCTATCACGCATCTAAGCTGCGGGGTACAGGGAGATCAAAGAACATGCGCGCTCTCATTTGCACACACACATACACTACTCTGACTTTTTGAAACGAAAAATTCCGAATACAAAAGTTTGCCACTGAATTAGCCTAAACCACGGCCTAACTATGAAAAATAGCGAAAATATGTTGGAGCCTAATCAAATAGCTAATTCAAAAGAACAATTACGCACTCTTAAAGAACGAACACGGTCACTAAAATGTATGGCGTGACGTTCCTTCCATAAAGCAGCGAGCTTTTTCTTCGTTTTGCCTTCAGCTATCAAGTCATTCAACAGAACCATGCATAAAATGACAATAACGGTTTCGCTAGTCTCTTTAAACTTCAAAAACGATTACCAAAGAGCCTGAATCACTTTGCACGCCACAGAGGCAGTACGCGCCAGAACAGTTATGTATGCATGTAGTACATCTCACGACTTATCGGCACTAAGCAAGAAACGAAAGTTTGATTAAAACTTACCAAGGTCTTGTCATGTATGTTGGTTAAGGAAGCGGGAGCATCCATCAGTTCGCCGTAGGCACCGTTAGGGAGTGAAACATTTTTCCGCTTGCCATCCTCCAGCACGACGAGGCAAACGCATCCTGCCATAACTTCCAAAACGCGCACGCATGGGTTCGAAATAGGCGCTGAGCCAGGCAGAGCGGCACAGCTGGCAGAGCGGGAACGAAAACTATGACGAAAATGGAAAAGGCGCCAAACAACGCACACAACGCGCATGCGCGCCCCACGCAACCACCGCGACCACAGCGCCAATGCATGGCCTTCGAAATCGAAATTGGATTTCGGTCGCGCGAGTGTTTGCATGGCCTCTAAGACTGGTGTCGCGCTGCCGGCTTTCCTTGATAGCGGTCGATTAGTAATGTGTCGATTAGATCGTAACTTTACTTTGATGAGTTTGAACTCTACAATCCAATTGGAAGCAAACGTGAAAAGCATAAAGTCCTGGCTGGTTATCTGACAGCTCTAAATTCCCACCCCAATTTCGCTCAAAAGTTGACAGCAAATATCTTGTTCTTCTTGTGAAAACTGCCACTGTAGCAAAATTCACCTTGCACAAGATTATTCAGTCACTGCTTGAGGACCTTCAGCAGCTAGAATCTCATGGACTTGAGATAGATGGACAGTTTGTTAAAGGGTCCCTTCGTTATATGTGCGGAGATTTTTTTGATCGGTGATGGAGATAAGTTGTCTAGCCATAAGATAGGTGATTTTCGTGAATGCTTTTCATCAGGGCCTATCTGCCGTTTTTGTTTGGCAAAGACAGAACATATTGGTGAGAAGTGGCATGAAGAGGATTTCATAATCAGAACAAGCACCTCATGTGTGCAGTAGTGCAGCTGCACAATTGCAAGTACTCGATGATTTTTACACTGCTTTTAGGGAAACTTTTCCAAATGTAAACGTTATACCAAAAATGCACTTCATGATTGATTATCCGAGGCATCTTCTTTTGTACGGTCCTTTGTGCAGGCTCTCCTGTATGCACTTTAGGCAAAGCATAAATTTTTCAAGTCCATTGCAAGGAAAACTCGTAACTTTAAGAGCATTTGTGGAACCCTGAGCCGACGACATCAGATGAAGCTTATGTATACTCATTAACCCAACCGTTAGAATCTGTGGCTGCCATAGGCACAGTAAGAATAGACGTAAACTCATTGCCGGATCTTTGGAAAGACAGACTGCAGGAGCTTGACATGCCTGTGAAAAATATGCACAGTGCGACATCTATCACAGTGTGCGAAAGAAAAATCAGTGTCGGTTGTGTGCTACCTGTATTTATAGCAGATGATGACCTTCCACACTTTGCCCAGGTCACGTTGATTGTGGCTTGTGACCAAAAATATTTTGTTTTCACTTCGTACCGTGAGACAAACTATTTTGATGACCACATGCATGCCTTTGTTGTGAAAAGCACAACTCACAATGTCATAGTTGAGGACTTTGGACATCTGTTTTTGACCTGTTAAGCCTGTACAAAGTAAGCGGCAACAACTATGTCACCCCTCGCTATGCTTTTTTTACCAGTGCAGGCTGTGACTTCTAAAGAGAACAACAGAGTAATTAAATAGGCATGTACTTTGAAAATAAATGGTCTAAAGGGCAGCACAAGCAGGTGGCAAATAGGAGTGTTCACTGTTCCTTGTTCAAGCTGAACAAGCAGTCGCTTAATTGTACCACCTTTCCTTTCATATGTTTTTATGACAATATTGTAACAATTAGCTTGGTCTCAGACCTAAAATGCCTTGATTGTGTGGTAAATCACAAAATGTTGGTACAAATATGACTAGTTAACTTGAGGCAGTAGTATAAAAAATACTTGAAGTTTGAAGTTTACTATATTTCCTTCTTATACAGGAAGAACATCGTGTCATGGTGGTAGTGCTTAGCCCAATGATATTTTAATCTCTGTGTACGACTAGAGTTTTCCAAGGTGTGCCCATTGACTGTGGTATGTGTTATTGCAATTGGTGTCATGCACATAGGTCAGCAAACTCACTCATGAGTCGACTCACTCAGACTCAGATCGGCCCATGATCTGAGTCTGAGTGAGTATGGGTGAGGAATATTTGGGTGAGTTTGAGTCCGTGTGGGTCCCGTTAAGGAAATTTTTGGTGATTCTGAGTCCGAGTGAGTCAGGTTGAGGAAAATATTGGCGAGTCTGAGTCTGAGTGAGCCCTCAGCACAAAATATATTTCTTGAGTGAGTCTGAGTGAGCTCCACCTTTTATTGCCGACCTATGGTCCTATCTACTCATCTTCAGCATTACTATCAGCCTTATATTGGCTTAGGTTTGTACTCAAATCTATTTGCACATATGTCAACGCACTCACGTTCATGTGCCACGTCAATATTTATTGGTCAGAGACGTGAATTGGGAGGGGTGCCATGACCTCCCCTCGCAAACTCTTCACTGAAAGTTCTTGATAAAAATATCTCATGTGAGTCGGGTATTTCATAAAAATGTCCTTACTGGATTAATGATAGCTTGTATTTGAAGGTATAAGATCAAAAGGCGTATCGTAGAGCACCGATTATGTGAGATATTGGCATTAAATAGCATTGACACCAACATCTAAAAAAAGGTAGTTTTACGCTTATGGACTCCTGAGTCGACTCACTCAGGCTCACTCAGGCTAAAGTCAAGCCGTGAGTCTGAGTCTGAGCCCAGCTGAGTAAAACGCTCATGAGTTTGAGTCCAGTGAGTCCGGTTGAGGAAAATTTTGGTGAGTCTGAGTCCGAGTGAGCCCTCAGAACAGAATATATATTTGCTGAGTGAGTCGACTGAGTGCACTCCAACTTTTTTGCTGAGCTATAGTCATGCATGTGGCAGCTACATTTAAAGAGGAGCTGCTAAGTGAACTTCTGTTGTATTAAATATCATTGTTCATGATAAACTGTAGATGCTTGAAATGTAATGATTAATAAATGTGATTGCGCTCGTGTGTCTTTTGTCTTTTTTGTATTATTACGTCATGCTGGTTTCATTATAATTATGTCCAGAGTTTTTAAAATGATAACCTAATTTGTCTTGTATTGAATTACAATAAGTCCACATTAGGTGTGAGCTAGGTGTTTGCACAGCTATGATGGAAGGGGTTGAAGTCAGGTTAGGCTTGGGAGGCCGGCTCCCCCTGCATTTTTGACGGGGGTCTGGACCTGCCCTCGGCAGGTCAACCGTAGCACTACAGCACCCATTTGAAAAGTGTTGGAGTTGATTTGTTTGGCAGTAGAGCCTCGTGCAGGGAAATTCTGAACCATCAGTTTTCCGAATATTGATTCAACTATGATTATTAGGTTGGTATGGTGTGAGCAAAACAGGAAAACGTGTATCGTTGTACTCCTGCATGCATTTCCTTGAGATGATACACACAATGGGTCACCACCTTATTCGACTAAGCTTCTTGGCAGAAGTGCTGAAACAGTATGCCATACATAGGCGTGTGGAGGGTTCCCCATCAGGGGGGGCAAAGGTTCATTGCAGTGCCCCCCCATCCTACTAAGTCAATGTATGGGGCAGATTTTGTGCCCCCCCCCCCCTCTTAGGCGACTAGAAGGGTCAATGTACGGGGCAGATATTGCGCCCCCCCCCTCTTAGGTGATTAGGGGGGGCGGCCGCCCCCCCTTCCCCCCCTGTGCGCATGCCTATATGATGCCATAGCATACTGTTTTATGAGGCAACTGAGCGTGAGGCTACCTGCTTGTGAATTAATGAAGGCTCACCTTGGTCTCCTTACGTTACCAGTAAATTTTCATTTCTTTAGTAGTGCAAGGCGAGTCTGGTGTAATACTGAAGGAGCACAATTCTCACGTCTTTTATAGGCAAGTGTATGCAAAAATAAAATATAGTATTGTCGTACCTGAGGTTGTCAGTGCAGTGAGTAAATGAATGTTCTGCGTTGCAGCTAGAGTTATTTCTTTCGAGCTTGCATATCTTTAGCCCTTTACATCCCAAGTTATTTTTCAAAAATTGTTGCCAAAGTCTTCATTTTTTTAGTGCTTGATTGGAAATGCCCAGAATACACTCTGAATAATATATTTCTTTGTACAAAATTCATAAGCATTTCTTCCCTTTTAGAGACAATTGGCTTGACTACACTGCGATTGTCCCTGCAACAACTACTGTATATATGAGCCTGTGAGAGCATGTCCCCCCCCCTCCTATCAAGGGATATTTTAAGCACTGTGATGGGGGATAATGATATCTTCTGCAACAAGCAGTCGCCTACAAACTGTTAATAACACGAATGAGCCACAGAGTGCGTGGGAGTCATCTTTAAGAATAGCCAGCCAGACAGCACTTAAATGCAGCTGCCACAACACAGTGCATTTTTGTTTCTTGAGCTCTCCAGTACTTCTGAAGGGCGCAAAAGCTTACTTATTGCCGTCCTTGCTGCATTAGATGATACGTACGCAAAGGATTCTTTTATGGAGTCACAAAGCAAAACATTCATGCGCTTTAATTTAAGGGCACACTACGCAACACCAAACTAAAATTCAACAGTAAACATCTGCAGCATCCCTCATATATAGTCCAGGGTTGCTTTGGAGAGTTAAATTCAATCAATCAATAGACATGCAAATAAAAAATGACAACATATTGGTAGTCATCTTCATGGTGTAAACAAAAAACTCAATAACAAAGCATTTATTGTTCGCTAAAGTGCATGCAAAACACTTACAGGCTTGCATGCGTTGGTGGGTTCTTGGACACAGATTTAGGTGTCATAAATGATGACGTTTTTCTCTATTAAACTGCACTGATGTATAAAAGGCTTCCCAGCTTTGTGTGCAGGGGCAAAATGTCAGCTCTTAAAAGCTGGTTTTAAAAGACAATGATGTGGAATTACAGGGTCTGTTTTTTTTTAAACTTTAACTGTTTGACAGCTGTTGCACAAACATCTGGAACACACACATAGCAAACGAAAGGACACTACATGTTGCTTTATCTGTAAAGACACATACATTGCATATGGGCATGACAATGTCAACTAACTGTTGATCATATTTACGTCTTTAGGTTACCTTTAAAATAGTGGTGGATTGGTCACTTGTGTGACAAACTGCACAGAATTTCACAAAAATTGCACATCATTTCAGTTGCAATTCTTCAGGGCATGTTTCCAATATGTAAATGAGACCATTCATTATAAAGTTTTTCATAACTAGTAGGCATATTTTTCGCCAGCAAGGCACTTATATTATGAATAAATCACAGTGCTATAACAGACGAACATCTACTTTCTATAAAACTTCGGTTTGGGCTGGATGGTGTTGGCTAATTCTTAAAGTTCGGGAGGATAGCGTTAAAGAACGCTGACAAAAAGGGAACATGTAAATAAGACGGCTGCCCATTTTTTACTACACATAGTCCCATTTACAAAAAAAAGTGAAAATGTGATTACCTGCAGCCCGTGACTGCTCCCGTGCAGGTTGCATTGCAGCAATGCAAAACTATTTTTATGTGATGCCTTAATCAGTGGCGGATCTAGCCCCTCGTTTTAGAGGGGGCGGTCACTTGAAGTAAAACTGGTGAGGGGGGGGGGGGTCTTGACTTTTTTGTTTTTAGTAGTTACTGTCATCACAAGAAGCTCATCACAGCATAAATACTGTTAATTTGTGCTGACAGTGGTCCCGCTCATTTGTCGTAATTGGTGATGAGGTCGACAACAGGCAGTGAAGGAGGGGGCAGGGAGCGTGCCTATACAGGCCTTGGGGGCGGGGGGGAATCGCCCCTACCGCCCCCCTCTGGATCCGCCACTGGCCTTAATTGTTCTCTTTGTCTTACATTCTAGTGAAATCAATAAACAGTGACTCTAAGGAAGGTACAGAGGACATTACCTGTATATTTTAACCATATATATATCATAGTAATTATGACAAAAATGGAAAGAAATTAAAGTGTATGAAAAATCAACCTGCCACAGGTAAGGGCTGAACCTACAGCCTTTGGATAACGCGTTCAATGCTCTATCAATTGAGCTACAGCTGTGGTCGCTTTCCCATACCCTGTACTTGGTATCTATGTTTGTGCAATCCTGGAGGCGCTGCCATCTGGCGTGACATAGCATGTCAACTTATTACAAGCCAGAAGCTGACCAACAAACCCTAGCATACTACCTAAGGCACAAAGTCTTCCGAAATGAGACCCTCCCTGCTTGCAGCAAGTTGATCTTTTTTATCCACTAATTCCTTTCCATTTATGTATAACACTACAATTAAACATACAATTACTGTTCCTTACACCTTCCTTAGCTTATTGGTGCACGTTAAGGAGTGGACAAAATTTCCAGAGCCCTCCATTACTCTCATAATCATATCGTGGTTTTGAGGCGTTAAACCCCATCAATTATTATTATATTAAATTAGCTTACTTGAGCACACCCTTGCCTCCCTTGTAGCTGTGACCTCTGGTCATGTGTAATTACAGCAGGAAATCTATTTCTTGAATAGTGATGCTCAGTACTTGTTTCTTGCACTCGAAGTATCATCTAATATTTGTTGCTTAGTTTCATCATGTGGGGCCTTTACCACTTTTAGCGAACCAAACAAATAGTTTATATGCATGTTATTATAACATATCAGTTGCTTTTAAAGGTTGATCTCCATGTAATTGAGGACATGTATACGCTACATTGCTTGTCATTTAGCGGTGAGGGTGGGGGGTGTGTGCGTCTCGTCTGCACCTACTTGGGCCAGTATTTTGTGGCAATGCTTCGGGGCTATGCTCGATGAGTATTATCATCCACCGCTGATGGTCAGCTGATCACGTGGCGGATCACCGCTTTAGCCACTGGCCAAGCACGAAAACTCAAGTGCTGCTGCAAGATATATCGTCTCGAAGGATAACCGAGTAAAACCATCATTTCTCAGGCATTTGCTCTACATACATCTAGTACTTCAATTGCAACTGCTGAAGCCAGTGGCGTAGGCAGAAATTTTTTTCGGGGGGGGGGGGGGGCGCCTCCTTGATCCGACATGGGGTCTGGGCAGATAAGTGGGGTCGGGTGTCATTTTGTGCTCTGTATACCATGGGAAAAAATGTTTCTTAGGGGGAGGGGCACGGGCCCGTGTCACATTAGCTGATGCCAGTATCGACACGATAGCGCACTCAGGCTGTTTTGTTAGTCCCACGACTCTCGCAGTAATAGTTCACTTGTCACGGAAGAGCACTTAACTCACACAAAGTAACCTTGGACGCGGCTTGACACGGCCACTGCTGGGCCACGGTAAATGCACTTCACTCAGCAGGCTGCTGCACTGCGCGATCCGCCGTCAGGTCATTTCGTCATCATAACCAGCACTTTTCTGTCGATCCACTAGCATGGACTATTTGCTACTTCATCAAAATTTTCGTAGTGGGCGGCCTAATCAGCTTGAACACTTCAACGATGCTAAAAAAAACTTCTTCAACTTCCGCAGGCGAACCGCCATGTTGGTTTGTTGAAGGCGGAGTTCTCACCGATCGCCGGCCGCGCGTTCACGGGCGTTGACTGTGTAGACGTCGCGGGCGTTGTTTGCGTGATAACTCTGCGTATTCACGAGTAAACAGAAACACAGGCACGTCTTGTATATTTTTAACAAAAACGTTACGCGGCGAACGATCGAGGCAGCAGCGACGAGGCGATCGACTGTCGTAACTTGGGCACGGCCGCTTTGTTTCCAACGCACGTGCAAGGCGCGTAACCAAAGACGATCGGCCAAGGTCAGGGACGCGCTGGCTGTAGCTCGAGTTCACCGGCCGCATTCGGCGCCAGCACAGGAAACACTACACGACGTGAACGTGGACTTCGAGCCTTGAGCACTCTCACTCGGCGTTGTTGCCATAACTGCATCTCAGGTGCGCTATTGCATCGTCCGTAAATTCGAAACAAAACCGACAACGTCAGGCAACGAGCGTCCAATACTGAACCCTTATGTCGGTTTTTCGCCTAGTAGGTTCCCCTAATACGCACAACATGTGTGCAGATAACGACAACATACGGGTTCTTTGGTGAGACAGGCGAGCAAGGGCGTATTTTTAACCCCCTTTGTGGCTTGCGTGCCGTCTCTTCTTTTGATACGCCCATTTCACTACGGAATGAAATCAGGTGATGCCACGTTAGTACTCCCTTATTTTGAGCATCTCGACGATAAGGGTAAAATAGCGGTTTCAGCCCATTTTGCGCCCAACCATGGGAGTTCTTACTTTGGGCTTGGGAGTTAAAAGGAGATGTCGACAGCTAAAAGCGCCCATATGGGCTAATTTGTGTTTACAGTGTAGCTCAGCTTACCATCTTAGTGCTGCCAGAGTTGATATACGTAGTTGCCACGGTAGCATAAAGTCACAATAAAAACAAAGTATCTGGCACCGCCG
>NW_023615199.1:0-60001 GCF_013339695.2 Rhipicephalus sanguineus | reverse complement strand
ACATAGCCGATATCACCGGGTGGCGTTTCTATTTGCACAATATCCCGACGCACTTGGACGAAGCGCTACGCTTCGTATAAAGTGAAAAGAAGAAACGAAAGCAGGATCAGCGGAACAACATCCAAAGTACGATGCTCACTTTGGACGCTTTCTAGCGACAAGGTAAACAACGGGATTATGCCCAGCGCTGAAAACCTCACACGTTTCCGCCTCACTACTCGTTCACCTGATTGACGTATACGTTGATTGCTATAGGCGGGCATATAGCACATCGAACGTCATCAAGCGCGGCGGCAGCGACGATGACGTTCGCAAGGATTCGGCCACGTGACCTTCGCTTGTACGCAGCGAAGGGCGACCACATCTTCCCGGTGGCCTTATTTCCTATAAGCCGTCATCACGAGAAGTGTCTTATAACGTCCGCCTCTTTCATAAACAGCATTTCAAGCTGCAATGTGTTTAACGTCCTGTCCAGTCCATTCGATGGCGAAGACCCGAGATGTTCGCCCTGTTGCCCGTCACCTCATCGCATCTCCACGTAATACTTCATTGATGCGGCTGAATACATCGACCTTTCGCGCTTGTCGAACTCCTTCGCGTGTTGTGGTCCTGACAGGCGTTCGGTGTAGTCACGTTTAGCAGCGCTCTCTCCTGCGTCACGGCGGAAGCGGGAAAGCGTCAGCGAAGACGTCAAGCAATCCTTTTGCACGTTTGCGCAATGCGGCGGTGTGATCGTGGCGGACCATGTGAGTGAAGTGAGTGGCAGAATAAGCGCATCATTCTTGTTGATCCGCATTTTTCTCTTATGCTACAGAGAGAAGTAAAAGGAGGCAAATAAGATACAGGGACGCTCGACAGATTGCACCTGGTTTGCTACCCCACAGAAATAGGGGGGGGGGGGAAGCAAACGCTCTCATCAAAACATGGAAGAAAGTGCTGAAGGAATTATGACAAAAGAAGAGCTTGGACAAACAAGGTTGTCTTCACGATAGGACGCCGCCGCGAAGTATCTCCAAAAGCTTACCCTTATCTCGAGGATGTTTGCGATGTTTCAATACACTTGTCCAATACATAATTTAGAATTTTACCTATTTTCGCCTGCGTAGGAACGACGCGTAAAAGCGAGAAATACATTAGAATCCATGAAATGATGTACACTGGCGCACAGTGTCCTTATGGCGCGCAAGCCGAAAGGAAAAATCGTTGGTGTCTTTTCTGGGAGTTACAAAGTGTCATAGAGAGAGAGAGAAATACAAAGTGTCATAGAACTTGTACTAATCTCAGTGTATCTTACTTCTGCATATCTATCTTGTGGTAGGTGACTCTCTTTATCGTACGAGCTAACCGTTAAGCCGTAGTACTAAGCTTTGGCGATGGTAAGACATCGTAGGTTTATATTTCCCATATTGCCAACCTGTCGTTGTCACGAAGCAGGAGCTGCACAGCACAGAGGGCAGCATCAAAGCGTCACTCTCGCATGCCATTTTCAGTGATCACGTGTCTTGTACGCCTCAAGAGCTGCCGTATATTCCGTGGAAAGGCACTGCATCGTCAGGCTCGTCGCGCACTCGTCGAAACTTGAGAGGTAAGAAATGGTTGTAGTGTAACCACAATTGTAAGTAGCTGCCAGCCGCTTTGTAAAAATACGCGTATTTCCTTACTGCGGCGGTGTCGTCCGTGATTCCGAAACTGGTGCACTGAGCTACGAGCGCAGCTTGAGGAAGGGTTGAAATGGCGGTCACGAAAAGGCTAGTTCCTTTTTACTTCGGAGTAACCCATTATGTTGTGAAAGAGAGCGAGCTAGGCATCTGGCCTAACTGCACTCGATGCCTTGCGTGTCGCGGAAGTAAAACACCGTTCTTGAACTAATGTTGCGCTTACTATCATTTGTACAGGCTACTTCATTTGCAAATGACCCTCGTACTAGATCCGTGCAGCAAATGACTCAGCTGGCCGATTGCACTGTACACACACACGCACTCGCCCACGCGTACAGAAACACGCAATAAACATACACATAGCAGCGCTAAAGAGACAGACCGTGACAAATGGTGCTGTTCGTAGATAAGGCAGTATTCGACTCAAGGCAGTGCACCGATAAAGATCGGCACCCATGTTTTAGCTGTCATCTTGCTTCGAATCATTCGCATACATGTCGAGAATGGCACCGCGTGGCCTGCGAGAAGGACAACAAAAGTCGCGAGCCATCTTCGCAAGCAAAAACAGTTTTACCCACGACGAGTGTGGTATTCCCCGTGTCTAGCACTTCCGAAACAACATATGAGTCCCGAACCTCGCTGTCTGCTCGCGATGTTCAGAGGTCACTGCTCGTCCTTTGTCATCACGCTCACATGCTCTCTACGGCAAAAGGCCAAGGCTTATCCACGGTGTACTTTGTAAACGCCGACGGAATGCAGCGGCTCTGCGAAGGCGGAGTGGTATTGCAGAGAGAAATCTAGATTTCTATTAGTGGTCGAGAAGCCAGAATTGAAAATCCAGTGGCCGTCGAGGACTACTCACGGTACGCCTGTATGCCTCCAAGCCATAGTGGGAGGCGCGCGAATGGAGGGTGAAGAGGTGTTAGGGCACTGGTAGCCAGAGTACGAGTACAACTATCAACAGCGGTCGCTTTACTGTCAGGGAAACCTACGTTGCATGTATATTCTGCGTGTCGTCCGAGAGGCGTTATTTTCACTCCAACACCGACATGATTCATCCCAATTCGCTGGTGCACTGTTGCAGATTAGGCCTCCCGTTCGGCACTTACGCAAAGTAGTAGGCCTTTAATGCTTACGTAACTTTCTGAGGCTGGCCTTCTCGGAGATCTATAGCGGAGATCATGTTAAAGAAGGTCTGACCTTTTCAGCATTGTGTCACGTCAAGACACCGCACAACTTTGCTCCGGCATTTTTCTTTTTTTTTCTTTTTGCTCATTCAACTTCTTTCGGTTTCTAAACTCTCCGTTAAAAAATGTCTTCCAACGTGTCCAAGTTTCGTGGGCGGAATTTTTCAACGAGCTGCTTGGAAGCCGCTTCTACAGCTTACTCCGCGACTGAGCGGCGTCCACTCCACCGGCCAGTTCTTTTTTGTTTTTCTTTCTAGGCTCTCTTACAACAATTCGCGTAATTTACTGCGCTTTCCTTGTTGGCTGAAACTATTGCGAAGTCTGACATTTTCGTTAACAAAGGTCAAGGTACGGGATGTCCGTTGTTCCCGAATTCAATTCAATTTCCACTTCATAAACGCACTGACTTCCTTCCTTCGGTCCTTTCTATAACGCTTTTTTTTTGTCACTGTGCGATACCCAGAAACGAAAGGTTGGCATACTCAAAGGTACTGGCTTCAAAAAAAAAAAAACAATTGCTATGATTGAAGTTTTGAGCTTCAGGCTTTCCACGCGGAAAACATGTGCGCACCGCGTGTCTGGCTCTACATGCTGCACCGCCGTGCTTCGAAAATGTCAACGTGTCATTTGAGCTCCCACGCGAATACTGTCGAGCGCGAGGCAGGTAAAGGTGAAGCGTCCCTGAAACGGTCAACGTTGTTTTAACGATCTAGGAAGGAAATTCCCAGCCGTCCTTTACTGTAGTTCGGAGAGGTAGCAAAAATAAACGAGGAAGCCTAAGCTCTCTTGACATAAGTGACGCGAAGCAAGTTCCCGTTTTCCATCGAGATGACGGAAAAAAGAAAAGAAGATTTCGCTTTTATTAGCCATATGGCTTACCTGAAGGTCAGGTTAAGAAACACGTACCTCACTCTCGCACTCTCTCTCTCTCTCTCTCTCTCTATATATATATATATATATACATATATATATATATATATATATATATATATATATATATATCGTGTTAAAGTAGGGGAATTGTCTGAGGGGCTCGGTTTTCTGTATTATACACAACTAATGAAAGTGACAGACAATTAGGCCAAGGAAAGCATAGGAATGTATTAAAATTCTTTCTTTGTCTTAAATGATTAAAACGCGTTCTTGGGCTAGTTGGCGCATGGTCTTACACAAATTTGGAGGCACAAAGAAACGATGAAAAGAAAGGAGGCAGTGCTCTCATTTCTTGCCCTCGTTTCTATATAGGTATATATATATATATATATATATATATATATATACACTTTCCCACTACGGACGTTGCACGTGACGTGTCCAGTGCGCCACATGTGGCAATGTACAGGTCGTGTTTGCATCCGTGTCTGTGTCACTGACGCACACCACTCAACGAAGACAACATTCGCGTGTGCAGCTAAAAGAAAACAGTTAAAAACACGCGTAATTGGCCCTGTTTTCGTACCGCTACAATTTTATAGCACGCCTGCGGTGGAATACTCTAGCTGACGCCAGCCAGAGTCGGGGCGTTAGCAAGGCTGATTAGTTCACAGTGACAGAATGATAGTTGAGCGTCCGAGAACCCATGACCTTAACCTATAAACTTCTTTTTTGTAGGACCATATCCCCATTTCTTGTAAGCCACTTTAATTCACACGCCCCTGTAAAAACCGTTTGCACCCTTCGAGGAGTCTTTTTGTCCCACAAACATAATCGCTATCTGTCCCCTTGTTTGCGTTTCCTTTCCTGAAAACTCAACTATCATCAGTTTGCAGTCAGAAATGCTATGCCACGCTGATAGCGCGTATGCCGTTCGTGACGTGGAAGCTATAGTAGTTGCGCGGCCGCAAAGCAAGCAAAGCACGCGATGTAGATGACAATTGTTCTTGTAGGACAGAAAAACGCCACAAATACACCCTTTTTTTTAAGTGCAGAATAGAACTCCACGTCTTGTGTAGTGTAGATCACCAAAGAAACTTCGAATACTTTTTGTGAACTTGTGATGATTTTCTTAGTGTTCTTTAATCAGAGCAACTTACGTATGATTTTTTGTAACCCTTGCATATATCTCGTTCTTCTTATGTATCGAATATGTTGTGATTATTCTTTATGTTATTTATACATCTTGTCTTGTGCATTTGTTTAAATATTTATTTACTTTGAGTTTCTAACAATGTTACTAATTTTTCATTGAACCGCCATGTATGCCTTGTAACGGACCATCGGCCCAGTCAAGCTGTTTTTAAACAGCTTTTAGCCAATGGTATCCCCCAGAATGTTTGTATTTCTGGAAATAAAGCTGTATTGTATTGTATTGTCTTTGTGCGTGGAAAAACTGACAACGACTTCGAATGAAGGACTGCATGCGTTCAACGAAGTTTGATCCTATTTTTCCTTTTTGAAGATAGCCACCAAAGACGCTGTTCGTTCCTTAAGTAGATTCTATTCACAAACTAACCTCGGCAAGCATAGCAAACTTGGACGACAATGCCATCTCACCCGTGATAACGACATCGCCGAAATGCGATCGGCCCAATCGTGCCGCTGCCGATGCATCTTGAGCAATCTCTGGTACTTCGGGATCTCTGTTGTGTAGACTGTAGTTAACCTCAGTGTTTAGTTCGCGCAGTGTATACTTTCTTTCTCGGTCGTCTTCGTTGAATTAACGCACTTGTGTTCAAGAATAGAGTAGCAGCTCACCCAGCAAACCACCCTTCTTATATATTAAAATACATGTTAGTTATAACTAACATGTATTAAGATAGGTACACCAGTGTACATATGCATGGTTCTCACCTTCCCTTTTTTACCAAATACAGCATGGTTCGTCATTAAGCAAAGTTTCAAGTGCAAGCGCTTCGCAGAAGCGAAACCTGATATCTCTCGCTTCACTCAGCGATCTCTCTTCATGCGTTGAGTTTGGAAGAACTGTTTCGAGAAATAGGCGCGAGAATGCGGCAGTTCTATTTGGTTAACATTTCGAAGAAAGAAAGCATGAGCACATCAGAGTGACAGCAGGAATCACATGTCCAACCACAAACCCCATGTCACAGCTTACCGCGGAAAAGCGCACTGACGATGCAAATGCTAATCCCGTGTGTCTACGAGTGTGTCTACGAGTGTGTGTGTGTGTGAGTGAAAGACACCGTTCAGAGAGTCCAAAAGAGGCAAATACCCGCAATACTAGATCGAATCGTCTTGTGACTTATAAACGAAAAACCCGCCGCGACGTTGTATAGTTGTTACGGTGCTCGACTGCTGACCTGAAGGTCGCGGGATCGAGTCCCGGCCGCGGCGGCCGCATTTCGATGGCGGCGAAATGCTAGAGGCCCTTGTACTTAGCTTTCGGTGTACGTTGAACACCAGGCGGTCGAAATTTCAGAAGCCCTCTACTACGGCGTCCCTCATAATCATATCGTGGTTTTTGGACGTTTTGCCCACGAACGAAGCAAAAAATCACAGCATATCCACGGAGTGAATGATGATGAGTGGGCGAAGCTGCGGAGGTTCATCGGTAAACCGTGAATCTTCCGTGAATTCTGCCCAGTACATCATCACCGACGTGAGATCGGGCGCGTTTATTCTAAAGGTTCGATGAGTTATGACGACTTGCAGCTCACTTTAATTTTACATGTACGCTGTGAATTTTCATTGTTTAGAAAACCATTGCTTTAGAAAAATCTGGCGTCTTTCGTTAAGCACCTGGCGTCTTTTCGTTTTGCTTTAGAAACATCTGGCGTTCTTTCGTTCTGCTTTTACAAAACATCTGGCGTCTTTCGTTGGTTTATTTCATCAATCAACGGCGTTTTGAACAAAATTTTTATTGTTTAATCACGCACAGGAGAAATCTCACCAGGCACTACCTTGGAGGTAAACAATGGCTGCTAATGGGAATGAGAGACAGAAGAAGTCGGCTTTTAGCTAACACTTACACTTCTACTTCTACTAACGTTTCCTACTGGAACATGCCAGTGGCTCCTAATGGGGAATGAGAGACAGAAGAATTCGGCTTTTAGTTAACGCGCACGCTGCGAATTTTTTATTGTTCAACAACGCACAGGAAAAATCTCCCACCGGCACCACCTTGGAGGTCAAAGCGTAAGACTTGTTACGGACTACGACTACTACTACTACTACTACTACGACGACGACGACGACTACGAGGGACGAACGGGTGCCGCCTTAACCCCTTAACTGCTTTGGACGAGCTGAGCTCGTCCTGCCCAAACTGTCCCCAAACTGCTTTGGACGAGCAGAGCTCGTCCTAGCGGAATAGGTACTCCCCTCTAGCGTTCAGGACAAGAGGCGCTCTTCTAGAGCTTCTAGAGCTTCGCCCCTAAAAGTAACTTATGCGTTGTTCAATTGCACACGATGTGGACATCGCTCTCTCGACACGTGCCTGATTTCTCAACAATGCGGCTTTCACACGTAGACCCTTGAAAGCAAAGCAGTACCCCCAGTGTGTGCCTTTTCAAAGTGATGGTAGCGCCGTGTTACGCAAGACTGGACATGTTATACGAAAGTTTAAAGCCTCTGCGCTTTCACTCGCAACGCAATATTGCCGTGGGCTTATTATTATAGGCGTTGTACCGTTACTGCGTGCATCCGTCATCTCTTTGAAACACATGCACGCTCAACAAAACATAGGAAGTAAACCAAAAGTCAAGGTCCTTTTTTATTGCACCGAGGCCCAAGTCCGCTCGTAAATCAGACTCACTATCATGAGTTTCCATCGCCCTCCACCTTTGTGCCATAGGATGGATTAGTTTGCTCTCAACAAGAGCGAATTGCGATTGTTGGCAGTGTCTGTGTTGATACAATGCGCAATGTAATGCACTTTCACGGCAGCAGTATTTAAAATGCCAGTAACAACAGCAGCTGAAACGTACACTGTTCAAATGATTTAGTGCCGCTTTTCTATCTGATATCGCAAACTAACAAAAATATTGCTCGCAGTGCATGAATTATGCCCTTGCAGAGCACTTGTAATGTCTTTCCGGATGGTACTTAGCTCCCTTAACTGCCGCCGTAAATGCTAGAGGCTCGTGTTTTAGGTGCAACTTAAAGAACCCCAGCTGGTTGAAATTTCCGGAGGTCCTCCACTATGGCGTCTCTCATGACCATGGTTTTGGGACATAAAACCCAACGAATATTAAGCATTACGACCTGCAACCGCATCGCAAGTTTGAGGCCATATACTCTAATGTAATGTGGGTGAGCAGCGTATAAAGATGGACGAGTTGGTAAGGGTTCATATCGGCCAAACTGCTCGGCAGGATGGGCCACAAAGAAGTGAGCCAAGCCAGCGCTGAGCAAAAACTGAGTTCATTGAAAACACGTAATAATCCTTTAAATTGCATCCATTCAACGTGACATGTTTCTGTAGGGGTTAAAATTCTTTTTCTCTGCTTTTTTCTTCACTTGTTACATCGTTAACCCCTAGAGAAATTGGATTTGACTCCCTTGCAACACAGTACAGTAAAGCTTAGCTACACTTTGAGCATTTTCTTTTTACGTGTAAGGACGAAACTGAGATCGACGAAGCTTCAAGTCTGAAGCTCGCGGGAGTTGATGTGTATGGTAGTCTATTGGCATCAGATTCAATTGTGCAACGTCGAACCGAGATTGCCTTTTCATAGAAGAACAAGTTGCATCCGCATTCAAATAATAAATGAAACTCAGCACGAGCTATCACCTAGATGCGGGGACGTCCCCGTTGCCTAAAAGAAACACTACAGTGGTTGCGACAGTAACGAACGTGTTCACGATGTCTGCACTCTTGCCCTCTCACGTGGAAATGTTCTCTGAATGTGAAAAACGCATGTGTCGTCGGCGAAGAACAAGGCTAGGAACGCGAATGCGGATGCGATCACGCGTAGCACTCCAACGTGTTCTCCTTGACCTACCCATGCATTCACATAACCATCCCGTGATTATACGTTCCAGCGAGATGGGCAATTTAAAAGCGTATACCAAAGGAACGACCTCTGTGATACTACGCAATACGCCGCTATATACATATGACGATGGTCACTGTGTTAAATTGCTCACGATTATGTTGCAACGTGAAGGGGTAACGAACCTACCTAAAGCAATTATGCGAACCTACCTTCAGACAGCACTAGCAAGGTGTACTCTTGAACCGTAGTTAGCGACTATATTTTGTGTTGAGCAGATTTGTTCAACAGCACGTATCTCTCGTTACTTTATTTTCGGTAGAGCTGGCCTAAAAAGTTTACAGATTATGCAACAGCAGAGCAAAAAACAAAAAAAAAACAAAAAAACAAGGCGTTGAAGTTGTGACTTTGTGACAAGTTCCTGGCCTTGATCAATAATTCCATACAACGGTATGTTCTTCACTTATACTCGTATACTGTACGGAAGTCGAAATGTTTAGATTGGTCCCAAGGCAGCGTATCTTTTCTGCATCCAGTTATACATGTATTCTTATATGTGCATTGTTTGTTTGTTATACGTACCTAGCTCTGGGCTGATTGAGATCAACGGCGCCTCAGTTACTCAGCTTTTCCTAAGCTCCAGCTGTCTCTAAAGAGAGAGAAGAAATATTAGAGAAGGAAAGGCAGGGAGGTTAACCAGTTTAGCAAAACCGGTAGCTGTCTGTAAACTTTCCGTAAACTTTCTACGTCTAGCTTATGCGTACATTCTCCGAGTATCTTTAACTATGCGCTTTCTGCGCGAGTTGTCTCACGCTATATTAAAGATTTATATCGAAAGAGCTGTCGAAAGAGCTGATCCTTCTAATTCACGTTAAAAAGTACGAAACAAACTGCATCTCTTTGAAGCTCGGTCACGACTACCGACATAACAAGCTATGCTGAACACACGAGAAGCTAGCCTGCGTGAAATGCGATTCCCCTTCACTGATTTCTTTGAAACGCGGTCTTTCTAGAGTCGTCGGAAAGGAAAGTCTTGCATAAACGTTGGCACGCGCTGCGATTCCTCGACGGCCTCACAGAAGAGAATACAAGTAGTTCTGAGAAGGTTAAGCACACTGTACGAACAGAAGGATGCATGCCACGCTGTATTTTCGACAGCATTTCCCTGCAAAAGGAATGCCAACGGCAGCGGATAGACACGATTTATAGCCCTGCATGTTTGCCGTGACCGTGAATCGTAGCTATACGCTCAAGTGCATGACGCATAAGAACTTTCTGAAGACAAGAATGGTGGTGCAAGAGCGCGGGACGCAAAGGGTACGGCACGTTGGGAACAATGGATGGCAATCCCGGTGCAAGTCTACGCCTCATATACGGCTGTGAGTGCTTCAAAAAGCACGCAATATTCGCGGACACGCGCTTTAAGATATGAACGAGGTGGAATGCCCACCGCGCGTGACTAGGCGCTTTCTTGGTAACGTAGCCGGACAGTTACTCAGATTGCTTCGTAATTTTGCAATCCAGAAACAAACGTGACTATATGGTCTCATATGTATACAGACAGCAGTCTTTATAGGCTCCGTATGGGCATCAAATCTGACCTGAATTCAACTTCCGTTTATGATAAAAAATAGCCAGTGTTATGATTATGAAAAGTTTATCTATTATAGAATGTTTATTCTGAAGGTCTTTCCTTCAAAGCTAGTCTGTCCTTGCCATCTTTACACAATACAAGCATTACAGCCGACGACCTTCAGCACTCCGTAGGTTTCGCACGTCTCTGTACCTTGAGAAAACGAGCTTCGCCACTGGTTTATCGGTGTTTCTCTTAATTGATTTCTTTTTTGTCACCCATTTACGATACAGTGATTTGTCCTCATTTTAGTTGTTTTTCTTGCGACCGGTTCGACAAAGCATTGTGTTTATGAATGTGCTGCCTATCTATGAAGGGACTACCTCAAAGCTATATATATAGAGACAGAGTCTCGTATACCTTTATTAAATTCTTCCGCCTTCCGCGTACTGAACCGAATGAGTACAGAGACAAAAGGAGTGATTTCGGTATCCAATATCGCTTTCTTATTCTAGTTACTCTCACGTCAGCGATATTGCGTTGCCGTACCAAATATAGAAGCGCTATCACGCGCTTCGAACATCAACTAACGACGCGAAATATCGCCTCCGCCTCCGCTATTGACACAATGCGTCACTCGCTTCATTTGTTTCCTCGCGATGACAGGCTTTCGCCAAAAAAGAGTATTGGGTTATATTTAGGGAGCTGTCTCCTACGGTGAAGCGTGTTGAAAACCGGCAGGGGGCGGTGGAGTTGCACACTACATACGTTCAGCACAGCGCCAAGCAATGCATTCCCGAGAAAAACATAATATGCCGGCCTGAAATCGCTGAACATAAATTTAGACAAAGCACCGATTTCGAGCGACGTGGGGCCCCAGCCAGTCGTTGCGCTTCCGACTCAGTGGCTCATATGGTTGTTTGACCGACTGTGTGCCAGTGAGGTAGCTAAAAAATAGATCACTGACTGAAGCCATGAACGCAACACGTAGCAACACTCGCAACGTACAGTGAGTACGGAGAGAAACGCGAACAGTGTGGCATCTACATTCTCTGCTGCTTCGAATTTCTTTTGAAGTGGTTGTAGCCTGGATGGAAATAAAAACCCACAAAGGGCATCCATGATACGATCAAGAACCATTTTAGCATCTCTTTATTGTCACCAAGGTCAGAGCGTGATGAAAACAGCTCGCCGCGCTGCTCACATTTCTTTCCATTCTCCCTGTATACATGCAGCAGAAAGGTGGGAAGTACCTCAGTAGCACTCCGCATACCACGCCCCGTGAATTGTCAAGCAGGCTGGTTTAAAATACACGCATGAGCGTTACGAGCAAACCTGCAATTCGTACTATGGCAAGAGAGGTAAATATCACGAAGGCCCCCCCGTACAAGACACGGTAATCTTATTTTCCCTAAGCTGATTGACTCGGTACCAACGAAGCGTAGAAAAATGGCAGTTGATTGAAGGAATGCTAAATGGGAAGGTGCCGGGCGGAATAGGGAATAAGGCAGCTCGTTAGTGTCAGTTAGCGAAGGTGACCAACGCAACACTACGATTCACTTCATGGAGACCTTGAGATCTCGAACACCGTTTATTAAGGCGAAAGCCTTAGGTGCCTCATCAAACGCGAAAAGTGACCGGCGTTCCGCGTCGGCGTCCCTCGTTTGCGGCGTCATCATATGACGTTACAGATCACCAAGATTTGTGACGTCACATGATTACGTCATCACGTGATATCGTAACTTGGTCAAAGGTGGGCCGATAACGGAGGCAGTGCAAAAACGGGTGTGGCGCCTCCGATCCTGTAGGCAGTGGAAAACCACGTTAGGTGCAGTAAGCTTTCGGAGGGTGGCGGGGAGAAAGAAAGAAAGAAAGAAAGAAAGAAAGAAAGAAAGAAAGAAAGAAAGAAAGAAAGAAAGAAAGAAAGAAAGAAAGAAAGAAAGAAAGAAAGAGAAGTAGTACGTCAGGCACGCACACCCCAAGCTTCGCTTGCCCCCTTTTCCCAGTATGGCAAGGGCTCCTGACTTTTCTTTTTAAAGGTCCTTAGGCTGATCACATAGAGAAGATACAGGCGTCAGATTCCGTAAGAGCGGTCCTTGTGCATTACATCAAGAAGCTACGCACGCCAAATCACCAACGAACGTGCGATTGTTTATTTGACCATCTTTTCGCCAGTATTGCTTGAACCATATTCCGTTCTCTTTTACAGAAGACTGACCAACGACTGCTGTCATGTTCACTTATGCAACAACCTGATCCTTTTCGTACAGAAGCGAAGAAGATTGCGTAGGATTACAGCGCAACAATGTCTCCTTTTCTCGCACTCTTTATTTCGTTCGTCGGGCACTGAGAAATCTAACAGCAATTGCGCCAAACTTTGTCCGAGGGGTCATTGGACAAATACGCGACCCCGAATGTGCCCTCAGTAGAACCGAATATATAAAACAGTCACTCGCGCGCTTCGAATATGTCATAATATTCTTAGTGCAGCTATGTCGATGACCGACTGAATTACGAAAATCATTCTCCTCCTTGAACAAACGACTATTCCACTGCTGCAGGCAGCATTGCTCCCACCGCGGATCGCTATCTTCTTGCTGCTCTCCCGTTTCCCAATAGCACATCAGCACAGCTTTTCGCTAGGCCTCCGCTCGTTAAAGAACGGACAACCACGGCAGTGCATTCTTATGGCTCTCGTTTCCACGAAGGACCGCGCAGGCATAAATTCTGCCAGAACCCAGCCCCGAAGAGGGTTCGCTAGCCAGTCCAAGACTTGGTTCGTCGACCCTTGGTGCCGCTGACACCGTAACGCGTGCCAAGCGCGGCTGCCTTTAGCTGAAATAGAGGAAAAAACTTCAAACCGCGCCTTGCGAGAAAACCGTTGCCATAACAAGGTGCTTTTTTTTTTTTTTACGAGCATTCATTTTATCGCTGCTTTTATTGCGGCGGGGATGTAGGAAACTTAAGATCCCCATGTGAGTATACACCGCATTAACGGAAGCGTGAGAAAAGCTTTCAAGCTTTTGCCTGAGATAAGAGTCATAATAAAAGTTATAGTAAGAGAGACCGCAGCCATATATGCTTGAAATATAAGTATTACGGACTTAATTTTTAACCGACACAGGTTCGGGACGAAAGAAGAAGAATAACTTTATTGATAAGGGTTTGGGGTAAGGTGTCATGAGCTCGATGGGCAGATCGAATTACTATATAAGAGGCGTAGCAGATCATAGTACAAGTAATATTGCGCAAAGCGCTACATAATTTGCCTATTTACGGGACTGTATACCTTGACTAAGTAAGGCAGGATTCACGCCCCTAAATGCAAAAGGCAAACCCACGAAATTTGGCGCTTTATATGCGCAGATATGCATTCCCAGCTTAGTTAGCCCGGACTCAGAGATTGATTGATTGATTGATTGATTGATTGATTGATTGATTGATTGATTGATTGATTGATTGATTGATTGATTGATTGATTGATTGATTGATTGATTGATTGATTGATTGATTGGGAATGTTCTGATAGTAGTTATTTAGGCTGACATGTTTTCCATCAAGAGCCCATGACACCAGTGCTTTATGTTTGTAAAGCTGCCAACTATTACAGTCAAGCACAATCGTTCACAACCCTTAATTTCATTGTTTTCATATACATCTAAACCTCTCGCAAGAATCCCTTATGCTCTCGTTGAAACGACACAATTTTCTGCAGTATTTCCGTTTTCCCAACGTCTACAGGCAAACACATTAAGTGAATTTAAATTACAGCCACTCTTATACGTCGTTTGTCACGAGGAAAGTGGTCGCAATACCTCATAAATCATTTGAATAAATGTCTATGTAGGCGGCATATACATAGTGGGAATTATATTTTATTGCAAAATATGCTCGCAGAAATGCTGAGAGCAGCAAGCAGCAATGAGCACTTGCAACATAAATAAGCGCATGATACGCAATCGGGATTTGTCGCAATGAATATTGGTTGGAGATACAAGTCCATGACCTAAGCCATCGTATAATCTTCGACGCCATTCCGTTGAGCAAACATCCATGGCTACATGCAATATTGCGTGTAGACAAAAAAGGAAGGCTGTATTACATATATACGGCACTCCAACAAGAAAAATAGGGTAATAAAGCGATAGCATATCTATTTCGCAATACTGTTCTGATTCTATATGTGGCAAGTGTAATAAATATGCGACTCTCCCGAACTCCCGCGGCGGATATAGCGATGCCCACGCGCCACGACGTTATGTAAGCGCGCGTCTGCAGTTTTCAAGAACTCTATTACGCCTTGGCAACGCGCTGCTTTTGCAACAGTGAAGTTGTACTGATAGCGTGGTCAGTGTTCAACAAGGGAGCTACCCGAATAGATGTCGTAGGAATTCATTACTACAGCTACTCATGATTACAAGGCGCAACAATATCTAAGGGTAAAAAAACTTAGCAAAAACTTAGCCCTGTTCTACTCAGTGCGAAACCTGCAAAAACAGCGGAGGTGAGGTTCTCCTGTGTTTCCCTCGTGATCTTCTGTGATGTCTTGTGATTTTTTGTGGGCTTCTGTGATTACGTCATTTGTAGAGCAGATGTGCACGAGAAAGAACGTGTGGCAGCCCCTGACACGCCCGTCCCTGCTACAGTAAATTTAGGTCCTATTCACGTTCGAGCCGTCCTTCCCTACTTCACCGTGCGGCTACCACTTGGTCCGCGACTGAGGCAGTTAAGCCATCTATGGGTGCATCTGGGAAGCGGAGCGTGACATGCGACGCGGACGCCCATCTGTGATCGGGCCCAGTCCTGGAACAGCTCCGTAACTAAATGTGCCACCAACACTACTGTTTGACCTGATGATAAGAAGAGCCCGCTACAACAATACATTTCTGCGCGTGTCCTTAAAACGCTCGCTTTCCTTTTCATCTTTCCGTCTCACATTATCTCTTATCCAGTGCTGTGTAGCAAACCAATCGATTGTGTTCTCGTTCATCCTACAGCCCTCTACAAGCTTTCTCTCTCTCTCTCTCTCTTTTTAAACAATTAAGAAGGAACCTTGGGTACGCACACGTATTGCTTGAGGAAGCTTCCGATGTCGGAGCATCTTATCGGAAAAGAAGAGAAACTTCACCTTCGTGGACATTGTGCTTCACCTTCGCTTTCGTGCTCCGCCATAGCATCGTTGTTTAGATTACATTGCCAGCCGCGACGCCTTGCCTCAATTAGAGTGTACTAGAACTGGGGAGTGCTCGGAACGGCCGCAGCACCAATGTGCAGAAAGTGAAGCACAAACAGGGTCAAGCCGCTTGTGGCGCTTCGATCGGTAGCCTGCAATGTGTCGTCGTTTAAGAGTTGCGCGCGGCTCCACCAAAGTGGTGTAGGGGTAGAATGCCTGCTTCCCACACAAGATGCCCGGGTTAGAGTCGTCGCTGTAGATGGTGGGTTTTTATTTTTAGGGTTACTTGTTATAGCTGTATTGATTTTTCTTTGTTCCTTAAAAGTAGTTTCAGTTTCTAACTATTGCTACCAAAAGTAACGTAAACTGTGAAGCCTCGTTTCGAGTCTCGCATTCGCAGGGGCGTAGCCAGAAATTTTTTTCGGGGGGGGGGGGTTCGACCATACTTTATGTATGTTCGTGCGTGCATTGTATGCGTGCGTGATTCGCAAAAATCTCGGAGGCCGTACTTTACGTTTTTGTTGAAAGCCGTGCGGTGCCGATGCAAATAATTACGCTCACTCTCAAATTTCTTCTATTTCACTTCACATTTCACGTTACGTTTTGCAGCAATACGTAGCAACTGAAGCTAGCTTTAAGAAACAAGGGAAAGCCAATACAGCTTAAGAAGTGATACTAAAAGTAAAAACCCACCATCTACAGCTGTGATTTCAACCCGGGACTTTTGAGTGGGAAGCAGGCATTCTATCACTGCACCACTTTGGTGGAGCTGCGCGCAACTTTTAAACGACGACACATTCCAGGCTACCGATCGCTGCGCCACAAGCGGCTTGACCCTGTTTGAGCTTCACTTTTCGAAGCTCCTTCCAGGCACTCCCTTGTTTTAGTGCACTCTACCTCAATGTACAATACTCCGCCCACTGTTGCCTGACTTGGCTGCAGCAAAGGTTCTTAGCACAGTGACGCAGGTTCTCACTTACCCTCACGAGCTGATTGGGCCGCGAAGACAGATAATTACTCTTTCTAGTATCTATTTTGTACCTACCTTGTTTGTTTATCTGTTTGTTTTTGTTTGTTTTTGGCCCTTTTAGACATGAAACTGCAGTCACCGCTACACCAGAAACCGGCCAGTCAGTAACCGAACTGACATAAATTAACCCAGCCAATAGTGTTCGCGTGCCCCCTTAACATCGTGGTGCCCAAAAGAGGTTGGCACTCGATCAAACCACCAGGAGAAGCTCTTTCGAGTAATCGCTAAGGTAAGTTTACGCCATGTGTAGATGAGAAACCTCTCGCTCAAGTGTTAAATTACGAGGCCACTAGCGGGTTGCCATTAGGGTGCACTCACCATGTTCAGATAGTAACGTAAGGCGCTTTGATGCATCGGCACATAAGTGAAAACGCACAACTCCTCGTCGTGTGGACTGTACGAACGGCATAAGTTCTGAGATAACTATATTTACAGAGCAGTTCTAATGATGCTTTCTTCTAATATACCGTTTTTATATGCTTGACCACTGACGATGCTAGCATGACGTTGCTAGCAGTGGACAGGCAGAGTAATTGAGGAGTATTTCAATGCTTTCATCTACCTACCCCAGATTAAAAAGCGAGATAAGCTGCTAACTATAAGGGACATTCATGGACCAAAGACATGGCTGCTATAGCGACGCAAAGCAAAACTATATATATATATGTATAGCCACAACGCCCGAGGGATTACGGTAATGCGTCAAGGCGTGAGTGCACCAGTGCAAGCCTTAGCCGCTGTCAATGACCGGAATTGCCTAAGGGCGGCTGTACTGCAGAGAAAACACTTATTGTTATTCTCGGCAGCTTTGAAGCTTTTCGACCGGATCGCTTTCAAGCGGTGAAGCGCTTACGGATAACGGTCACTCGACAGTTTTCAGCAGAGCCCTCGAGAGGTGTTGAGCAACATAGCCATCACCTCCTCTGCGCATGCGTGAGACACTGGTGTGGTTCGTGGTATTTCTATCGTGTTCACTTTTCTTTTTCTGCAGTGTGGCGAAACGCTCCACGCTTGCCGCCATGAATGCGTCAACATACAAGCCTCTCAACGTTGTTGAGAAGCATACCACACTGCAGGCATCGGCTTTCTGGGAACTAGAGCAAGGAAAAATTGAATAAAATGGAACAGCTACTTTTCGTGGGAGGTCCGGCCTGCGATGTCTCGCAGGCGCAAGCAGAAAATTGCTGGCTGTCACCGTGATCATTCATGTTCGTTTTTAGGGGAGCAGAGGATAGCATCGCTGATTAGTGTTCAATAAACTTATTACCGTAAGCTAACTGAAACATATTCAATGATGCTTGCCATAAAAATCGTTGCCTGTTGATAAAAGAACACTACAGCATTGTAGAATCGTATACAACGTATTTTAGCGTACAAACGTGATAATCAAGCACTCCGAATTAAATTTAGTACCGTTCTTCTCTCATTTGTGTCATCTTTCAAATTTGACACCCCTAAGAGGTTTAGCCACACATAACGGCAGCAAATAAAAAACTGAAGCTTAAAACTGAAAATTAAAAGAACGTTGAAACACATAACAAAAACATTTTCTCCTATCGAAGTGATTCAAGCGATGAACAAAAACAGTTGGGTTCGAACGTCGAACCATGACGAATTTTTCTTCAAATGCGATGTTTTCTTTCCGAGAATGTTACGGGTTTCGTTTGTAGGTAGTTCGCTGTTATACAAACGGGTCCATAAGCATTACACAAAAGTCGCACATTTTGTGCCGACAGAAATTTTGCAGAAGTTGTTTTTTGAAGCGATGTCACAGAGCGTGAAAAGATATAGCCTTTGCTGCGCTTCATTTGGCCAAACGACCTGTGCGAATTACTCTTACATCTCTCTACCGCTCTTAAGTACGTATTCCTGCGTGCCCAGCCTTCTCCTTGTGCTCTTCAGAACATTTCCATTTGCTACGTAGAGTGTATAAAACCACTATTAAAACATACGTAACCACGCTGCACATGTTCTTACGTTGTTCAGACTCGCTGTTTTTTTTTTATGTAAACACTTTTTTCTTAGCTTCTAAACTTGCTGATTGTTGTCTAATGATATTTTATAATAACTTCGAATACATACAGTTTTTATGATCCTCCTGCCTTTATATTGACAAATACATAATTAGAAAGAAAATTGCATAGACTGAGCGTCCGCTTCCTTAGAAACACAAGGGGAAGAGTGATTGAAAGGACGAGCGATTTAAAGAAATCGCAGAAAAAATCTCAACTTCATGTTGAAATTTCACACGAAGTTTTAGTACCGCTTTGACAGCCTTCTGCTGCGGCGGCTGCACAGTGGGGTGGCCTTTCGTCGAGACAAATTAGCATACATTTCACGCATTATCGAGCGGAAGCCTTTCTTATTACCGTATCATGACATATTCAATGCCAAAGAAAAAAAAAAGAAAAAAGTCGTGATTGTTCAGCAGACAATCGCAGACGTCACAGGAAGTATATAGTGACGGCTCTTCCGGCGAGAACGCTACATTGTTACGCGTACGTTGCTTCCGAAATCAGATTGCTACAATTTGCGTTTCACTTTCCACACGTGTAATCGCATTCGGCCATCACACTCGAGGTAGTTTATTTAGGCACCGCAATGGGTGACGTCTATCTACCGCTACGTTTCCATACTGGTGAGTATCGCTCCTGAAATCTCACCAAACGCGGGCAACTTGCATCCTTAACGAGGTACGCGGCGCGCATATCAATTTCACGGACATCCGAGGTTCGATAGACTTGCGGCACAGAAACGTAGCTTGAGGCGCTGACGTCCGCGAAACGGCGCGTTTGATAAATGGATGGCCCCGGCGTAACGGCGCGGCGTGCGCGAATGCGTTCGGAGACGTTGAGGGTCGCTAATCGGCGTCGGCGAACGGCGAAGTCGGAAGCCGCTATCGCAATCAATCTTGGCGGTATACCTGCCGCTGCGCCGCCGAGGCTACCTTACAGCGGTTGCGTAAGGTGCCAACCGAGGTGACGGGAGGGTCACGCCTAGAGACTGCGTCAAATTGCGCGTGCAAAATGTGTGTCCTGCGGAAGCGTACCTCGCTGCGTATAGAAAGAAACCCGCGTAGACGCATATCTCTTGCGTACGCACGCGTCACTATGGCACTAATCGGAAGCACATCCTTGGATCAGCGAACGGGATTAAGACGGAGTGAGCGGATATATGAACTGTGTTCAATGAAAGGCCTCGCGTTTCACGTTTATCTGAAAAATTCAGGGGCAAACTAATCAGAAAGTATAAAATAAGTAAATAAACGCCAGCTGGAAAAGCCAAACCAAAATCTAACTTATTTCTGTCTACTCATCTTACAGCGAAGCTGTCTTCACTGTGCCATCGTCATGTCGTCGTCGTCGTCGGCGTCGTAGTAGTAGTAGTAGTGGTAGTAGGATGAGGAGGAGGCGTTACGCAGGTTACGTGAGCAGAAAGGGAAGTGAATAAATAAATAAATAAATAAATAAATAAATAAATAAATAAATAATTAAATAAATAAGATGATGATGATGAAGATCATGATCATGTGATCATGACGCTGCTTGCGTTCCTGTGCAGCCGTGATACGCGTTTTGGTCGAGTGGGCGGAAGCAATGTGCCACGGCCGTATACTGAACGCCACCGTAGCGTTCCAGTGCGGCCGTAGAAGATACTGTGCAGAAGATACTCCGCAGAAAATACTGTGCAGGTGTGGTGTAGCGACACACCTACAGTCGGTACAGTCGATGTATCTGAGATCGTCATTCGTTGCTATTTACGCTTACGACCACTTTTAACGCGAGAACCGATACGTCGGAATTGCCGTTCTTAAGTGCATGTTTTGGTAATATTTTGTCCGGCTTCAAGGTTAAGTGAAATGTAGGTGTACTAGGCAGCTTTTTTTTTTTAGCATGCAATATCAAGAAGCGACATGTAAACCAGGATTCCTTTGTCACTGCGCACCGAAGAATACATTCCGGCACTGACAATAGTATGCCGGATTAGTGATCTGTCAATCTCCTACTTCAAAGCAGCTCTGCATCTTGCAACGCGCAGTGTAAAACGCGTGCAAGGTTCGGAACGGAGACAAGCGAGTCCGACCCGCCGCGGTGGTCTAGTGGTTATGGCGCTCGATTGCTGACCCGCAGGTAGCGGGATCGAATCCCGGCCGCGGCGGCCGCATTTTCGATGGAGGCGAAAATGCTTGAGGCCCGTGTACTTAGATTTAGGTACGCGCTAAAGAACAGGTCCGAATTTCCGGAGTCCTCCACTACGCGGTCTCATCATCAAAGCGTGGTTGGGACGTTAAACCCCAACAATTATTATTATTATTACAAACGAGTCCTGAGAAAAAGCATGAGTGAGAACTCCGCTCTGCAAGAATGTGAACGTGCCGCTGTGTTTTGACTGCCTTGTTTTTTCAAGCGAAGCTTGCTACGAATTACAGATTTCGGTGGCGGCGGCATCGCATACGCATACTGCGAAGAAATGCGTACCTTGAAGGTTCGCCGGTCGCATGTGTATTTGTATGCGCCGTTTCCAATAATCGATCGTAGGCTTGTGCGTGATCAGCCGTTTTTGATATGGCAGTATGATCCTTTATTGGGGTCACTTGTCGTTTAAAGTTGCCACATTTCATTGTTGCCTGGATACGAACGCGTGACCGTCATTGTTGCCTGCAGCAACAGAAGTGTTGCGCTGCTGAGCACGTGGAGGAAGGTTCAATTCTCAGAATGGAGGAAGGAAAAAGTTAGGAGGGAGCATTGCAAAATGCGAAGAAAGAAAGAAAGAAGGAAAGAAAGAAAGAAAGAAAGAAAGAAAGAAAGAAAGAAAGAAAGAAAGAAAGAAAGAAAGAAAGAAAGAAAGAAAGCAGTAGTTCAACCACGCACACGCCAAGCTTCGCTTGCCCCCCTTTTCCCGATAGGGGAAGAGCTCCTAATTTATTTCGCATGTGCGCAGTGTTCCCTCTTTCTCGGTCCTATGCGGAACAAAAATAGCCAGTACACAAAACGTGCCGGTTTGTCGTCTCCGTGCTGAACGATTCGTCCGGCCGGCCTTGGCTTCCGTAAATAAACGGGCGCGGGCGGCCGGACACTTCGGCGATATCGAGAGCTGTTCCCCCGCCTGGCCTCGATCGCGAGGCACCTGACCTCGGCCACGGCGTCTGGCACCAAATCGGTGTATTTCGCTGGGAGAGAACGTGAGCCAGAAGAGGAAACGTCTGGGTTAGATGAGAAGGAAGTGGGCAGTATAGCGTCGATAGGCCGCCTGCTTTTTATATATGCATGCAGGTCAAAGCAATAGGTTCTTGCCACGAAAACGTCTTTGCCAGCTCTTCTCCTTTGACCGGTGTAAAAGATCTCCTTGTTCCTGTATCTGTGTGTTGGCTTGTCTGTGTGCGTATGTGTGTTCCCTCGGCGGGCACAACGCAACGAAGACATTCAATCGACATGCAATGACATTGCAGCCACGTTACAATGACGTTGCAGTGACGGTAGGCTAACTTGAACTGCGTGGCCTGTAACTGACAGCAAAGTAGCAACGTAGTACATGATCGTCTAGGTCCTTTATCTTAGTTCATTCATAGGCCAATAACTTCCTTCTCTTGTTTATCTTTAAATGTCGAAAAAAAAAACGCGATGCAGCACATTGTCCTGATTTCTTCTGGGCTGTAGCCGAGGAACAATCATCATAAGTTTTCGCGTAGCTATGTAGATCTTTCGCTGTCCTCTTATGAAGCATTTATGCATGCAGCTTTTAAGTGACTTGAAGAGATTTTCCGCGATACAGTAAAATTAAAATATTTCGTTGTTTATTTTTCTTTTCTTTTCAGCACCCGCGTTAACTCCTCTTCGGTCTTCCACGTTTGCAGAAAACAAAAGCATCTCTGATGTCTGGCTTACTTTTTTAATTGTAAAGTACGCGCTAAATCGAGTCAAAGCTCGGTGGCTTTGCAAGACACCAAGGTGTGTGTGTCTGCAACCACAACGCAGACGCAGAATGGAGGCCTGGATGTCCGCTCCCAGTGCACGGACGCTGCTGACCGACCGTATAGAAGCCTCACCATCGTCCGCTACCGCTTCTCAGGAGAACATGCTTTTATATTTTTATTTTTGTGTTTTACATTTTGCCAAGGAGTGTGAAGACGTGAGTGTAGTTTGTGCACAGATCTTCAATATTACATTACCATGTCTTTCCAGAAAATCATACCACGAAGGGTGCACGAGCAGTTAGTGAACGAAATGAGAGAAGCTCTTCACCGAGATTTATCGAAGGGACATGACGTTGTGTTCCAATGGCTGCCGGGACATTGTGGTGTTGTGGGTAACAACCTCGCTGATGATGCTGCTCGGTCCGCCCCTGAGGATGCCCAGACAACCCCAATACCCCTGTCGAGGACAGACGCGGAAAGGGTCTGCGCTCGTTCGCTGACACCATGACGCAAACTTGGTTGAGTGACCCCAGTGTCTGGAACCGTCGCCTGCATGAACTAGACCCATCGAGGAAGCTCCAAGTTCCATCGCACCTCCCCCGCCGTGATGCAACTTTACTGTGCCGCCTGTGGTTAGGAGTAGCTTTCACGAAGGCGTACTCTTTTCGCATAGGAATGGCAGACACCTCAAAATGTGACTCATGCAATAGCAACGAAACGATAGAACATCTACTGTGTTTCTGTGGACGTTTTGTGAACGAACGAAACGTTCTGCGCAATGCACTGAACAAGCTAGACGACAGACCGTTTTCCGAAGAGAAGATCCTCGGATCGTGGCCCTACGCATCGCAGGCCAGCAAAGCGACGCGAGCATTACTGCTGTTTTTAAAATCGACCGGCTTAAACGACCGCTTGTAGGCATTAAATGGACAGGTGCATATGTACCCTGACAGTGCCTTCTTCCCTCTTATTTCTTTCTTTTAATCCCTTCATCCCTTCCCCCCAGCGTAGGGTAGCAAACCGGACGCGCGTCTGGTTATGCCTTTCCTTCATTTCCTTCCTCCTCCTCCTCCTCCATAGGTCCATCGGCTTCGTATTCTTGTCAAAGCAGGTTCACTTTCATTTCTCCTTACAATTTCCTAACTTTACACCATGCTCCAGTCAGGCCCGCAGCAAGGGGGAGCCCCCCCCCCCCCCCCCCGAAATTATGGTGAAGTAGGTGTTTTTACGAAAAATAAATAAAGAAAATAGGTGTTTTTTTCAAATAGTCAACGTTTTCAGCAAGTGCCCCCCCCCCCCCCCCGAAAAACATTCCTGGCTACGGGCCTGGCTCCCGTGCGAGGTAAATAACCTGAATACTAACCACATTAACCTCTTGGCCTTTTATATTTTGCTTTCTCTCTCTTTCTCCGTGTAGATCTTGCACACCATATAAGAACGTAAATACAATTTTGTGTCACACGCACCTAACCCTAGACGGAGTAGTGACAGCGAAGCTCGAAACGTGTGTCAGCAGGATAAAGCACACGCGCAAGGATCAGATCGCCGTTCCATCGATAGGTCGCGGTGCATTAGCAAGGGAATGAGGTCGAGGCAGATTGATAAATGGTGGGCGATGCCCTGGGACGTTGAGCCGAGGGCATCGGTAGACGTGATCGGACTCACCTAGTCCGGAGGCGTCAGAGTGCGGGGGTTATAGGGCTGTCGACGTGCGCCGTACGATGTGTAGAGTACTACTACGTGCGTGGGCAGCAGTGCACGGCACAGAAGATGAGGGGAGAATGCAGATAATGACATTATAGAAAGAAGAACTGCGAGACGAGAATACCGAGCCGACAATAATAAGAAAAGGAGGAAAAAAAATCACAGCATATCCACGGAGTGAATGATGATGAGTGGGCGAAGCTGCGGAGGTTCATCGGTAAACCGTGAATCTTCCGTGAATTCTGCCCAGTACATCATCACCGACGTGAGATCGGGCGCGTTTATACTAAAGGTTCGATGAGAGTTATGACGACTTGCAGCTCACTCTAATTTTACATGTACGCTGTGAATTTTCATTGTTTAGAAAATCATTCCTTTAGAAAACATCTGGCGTCTTTCGTTAAGCAGCTAACGTCTTTTCGTTTTGCTTTTAGAAAACATCTGGCGTCTTTCGTTGGTTTATTTCATCAATCAACGGCGTTTTGAACAAAATTTTCATTGTTTAATCACGCACAGGAGAAATCTCACCAGGCACTACCTTGGAGGTAAACAATGGCTGCTAATGGGAATGAGAGACAGAAGAAGTCGGCTTTTAGCTAACACTTACACTTCTACTTCTACTAACGTTTCCTACTGGAACATGCCAATGGCTGCTAATGGGGAATGAGAGACAGAAGAATTCGGCTTTTAGTTAACGCGCACGCTGCGAATTTTTTATTGTTCAACAACGCACAGGAGAAATCTCCCACCGGCACCACCTTGGAGGTCAAGATCTGGTACTAGCGTTAAAGGGGTCATGAACCACTTTTCAAAGTAATAATCTAATGACCTTAGTATCGGAGTTTACTTCCTCCCGAATCGATTGCCGCAAAAATTTCTCGAATCTGTCAAGAATCAGCGGAGTTACGGGAGTTTGGCGCACGCTCCCAGCGCTTTCTATCTTTTCTCGTGCCGACGAGCGCACTCGAAGCTAGACAGGGAGGGATGACACGGGGGAAAGAAGTTACGTCAGTGCGCGTCATGAAACGCGATCGCTCCCCCGCTGTGATTCGCTTGCGCGAGTGCGGCTACCGTGTACTGAGGAGTGCGGCGCCGGCAAGTGGCGGCACCCCGCGGCAAGAAGCGCATCTGATCCGAACGCCGCTCTCGATTTACGTCGGCTATCGGCCAATAAGCATGCTATGTCTCTTGCGACGTAAACTGACAGATCCGCGACGTAAACTGACAGACGCCCCGCCCACCGACGAGAGTGAGAACCGGCCTCTGTTTGAAAAGAGGGCGCCTGGGGAAACGGCAACTTCGCGCTCCACTTGTGGCCTTTACGCGGCGCGCACGACTGTAGTATTTGACAGAGCAGTTCATAGCCGTGTCAGCTTTCCGCAGGATGTGTTTTTTCAACAAGCCCAAGGGGTGCTTCATGACCCCTTTAAGACTTGTTACGCACTACGAGGGACGAACGGGTGCCGCTTTAAGTAGCTTCGCCCCTAAAAAAGGAGGGCGGCCATGCGTATAGCTGCAGAGAGGCGCTGATGCACTTCTCGGTGATATATTACTTGCACCCGCATCGACCGAGCCACTGATCATGGCCTCACTCGTAGTCTGTCGAGGAACAAAACCGGTGATTGCGCCTTCAGCCAGTGACGAAACATGGAAATATTGAAATGCGTATTTCGTGATGTGTTGTCTACTACCGTACTTAATTCGGCGTGCCATCGTACGTTCGTGCTTGTCTCGTGTGTCTCGTGCGCGTGAATGCTCGTGTGCGTTGCGAGTACTGACCACACAGGCGGAAGCGGTTGAGAAGAAAAAGAAGAAATAGTAGAGGTTAACCAGTTTAGGAAAACCGGTTTGCTACCCTACACACGGGAACAGGATGGGGGAGATATAAAGATGGACAGGAAAGACGCGGCTGAAGAAAGATGTCATGTTGTCACGGGGTCCTGACGTCGACGGAGGCAGCAGTCGGCGTGTCCAAGATGAAGCTCTTTATTTGGCCGAACTTGTGACCGGAAAACGGAAATCAAACTACAGCAATACACACTGTACACTGATAGCGGCGAACAGAGCGTCGGCCGTCGAAAAACTGCTCAGCGGTAAGGCGTGTCGGCATTTATACATGCGGCATCGAACATTCGAGCCTTATCGCTGGTGGCCGCGTTAGTTACAGAATGAACTACACTGTTCGCGTTTGCGCGCTCAAGCCTATAAGACGATTCCGAAATAATCTGGAAGGTTCCCAGACATCCGGGCGCGGTTTGCGCAAGACAGTGATTGCACGTGTAACGGGTCAGTTACATAAACATAGCAAAAGAAGCGCGCGTGGCAATATGATAAGGCGTGCGAAGATGACGTAGATACGCTACTGGGAATTGTGTACGGGGCTGTGGTATGAACTGGTGATGTGGATGCGAAGGGGCAGAGGTAAAGGAATGTAAGAAGGTGTAAGGCGACTTTGACTGCAAGCGTATTAAAGAACATGCTATGAAGTCAGTTAAAGAAACAAGAACGACAGAAAGTTGAACCACTTAGTACGGACTCACATGAGCGACAGCATAGGCGTCGTGCAGAGACGGTCACAAGAGAACCCAGACAACACAAACACCAGAGTTTGTGCTTGGTTCTTTTTCTATTTCTTCCGTCTCTCCGTACCTTATCTTTTTGTTTCAGTCAGGAACTGCAACTATGCAGTTCGTCTATGCAACTATCTTCGTTCTCGTGTATTATAGAATCATTCAGACGACGACTACCTGTTTGCAGCAGCCTTCCTCTCTCTAGAGTGCAAGAACAATCATTGCTTACGAAGTATTCGAACGACACAAAAATGGAAATTCGAACGCCGAAGTGTGGAACCGAATTCAGGTCGAGTCAGTAATGTTACAGTAAAAGCTCGTGTAATTCGAACTGGGTTAATTCGAACTTACAGTTAATTCGAACTGACGCCCTGGTCCCGGCACAACCCCGTGTATTTCTATGGGGGAAAACTCCCCATAATTCAAACGCCCCTTGTTTTCATTGCTCCTCAAAGAAGTCGGCCCAAAATGATCACAATGTGTTGCAAAAGCAAAGCAAAGCAAACCAAATTTACTAGAGATGCAAAAGAGCGATAGAGCAGCATTTCGCAGCAGATGAGAATTCGCACGCTGCGCTGGAGCTCTTGGGCAAGCTGCAAACGATGCTCATGGAGTCGCGACAGAAGAGACGCAAGCAAATGCAAACTACGGCGATTACGTTTAATTTTGATTGCTTTAACTCTGCCGTGCAAATAAACGCGTTTCGTAGCATCAGTAGCGTCATATATTTCGATATTAAGGCTCACTGCTCGCATGAATGCATATCGGTGCTCTTTTCTGGCGTATGAATTAATTCTGTTCGCTGTTAGAGCTCCATGAACTTATTTTACAGAATCACCTGCCAAAAACGTTTAGTAGCGTCTCGTTCGCGATAACGAGTTCAGAGGTGGCTCCTTTTGGTTCTGCCCGCGCTGTGTGGTGCGATGTCCGTTCATTCTAGCGCCCGCCCGCTAATTCGAACTCCGCTTAATTCGAACAACTTTATAGTCCCCTTCGAGTTCGAACTAACGAGCTTTTACGTATTCGATTTGTGTCGAAATGTACGAATATTCGCGCACTCATAGTATCCGTATAGGAATACACAATTGTAACCATTGAAGGGTTAGCCAGCGCAAAGGCGCCTAATCTACAACCACAGTTTAACCACAGGCATCATGTGGTTTGTGGATTAGCAGGTATGCATGAAGTATCTTCTATAGCCAGCCTACCAAGGTCTTTTTGTTTCCCCAATGATAATCTATTGCTTACGGTATAGTACCAAAGGCAGGAGCCCGGTGTTTATCGTTAGGAGCGACGTTCGCATGGAGTCACCACTCGGAGTATCTATAGAACAACGCGATTTCTTTTTATTTACAGATACCTCAAGCCCTCCTCGGGTCCGTGCAGGACCGTACACTCTTATTCAAGTACCGTATAACGTCCGGCACATAAACGGCCCATTTTTATTCCACCACAACGTACTGCATATAAGCGGCCCTTCAATCGCCATTAAGCGTGACAAATTCTGCGGTGACGGATTGAGCCCGCTATATGCGGCCGCGAGCGGTCGCAACGCTTATATGGAGCCCGAGGCGGAAATGGCTCGAGCGGACGCAACGCTTATATGGGGCCCGACGCGAAAGGCGGACGCAACGCTTATATACAGAGCCCCGCCTCCCTGACCTTCGCCTGTGTGAAAAGCCACAAATACGTTTCATTTTTAATAAAAATTATGGCCTGTAGCATATCACGACACTGCTGCCACCTACATTCTTTTTGGTTTAGACTGTAAGCTAACAGTTGCAACAGGTCTCGTACTGCCGGAGCACCACCAGCTTCCCGTGAACACATGTGTGCCGCATGTTTATCGTGTGTTGTGTGCGTTTATTGCGTGCTTATCGTACGCGACATTCGTCGACTGGGCATTTTCCGCGTGTTGGGGCGTTCTCCTGCCTTGATCCAGTGGCGGATGATGGTCGTTGTTCGTTGCCACTCAACACAGCCTCACGGGACGCACAGCTTTGTGTCCGCGCTCAAAAGTGCTTTCTTGCTTCGTTCATCGATTACTCACGTTGATCGAGTGATCGAGTGTACTTCCGAAGACAATCCGCGTCCGAGTGTTTTGACAAGCGGCGACCGCGGTTCCACAGGAGCGGAAGCTTGAGCCTTTTGACGAGCGACTGTGCCAAACTTGGGTAAGTTGAAGAAGGTCGCTGAACTACGTAACTTTGTTACTTCATTGCATGACAACTGTTTGCAGGAACCGTCGGGTTGGCACAGCGAGGATGATCAACAGATACCCGATAGGCAGGTATGTTTTGTGCTTTGGGTGCTCTTATATACACCACCATAAATGACATGTTTGAAGGATGCGCATTGCGCTACGCAATCTTATGCTTCGATCATGCAGGCCTCGTGTCGTTGTGCTGTTATTCCTTGACTGTTTACTGTACGAGGTCATCGCTTGAGAGTGTTTCTAGAATCCCTTGTCGCCGTTAGAAAGTGTGTGCTTTTAAACACATGGGGTCGTCCCATACGCACGCACGAACATACATAAAGTATGGTTGAACCCCCCCCCCCCCCCCCCGAAAAAAATTTCTGGCTACGCCCCTGACGTGATAGCAAAACACACAGCCCTGACACGCGCACACGATGATGGATATGTTTTCGTGGTTGCGTCCCCGAGCTTTTCGCCAGAAATCCATGCAGTTGTTTTGTGGTTAGGATTTTAACCTAGCTGCCTCATAAATGTTTTAAAGGAGCTCACTCGAAGTAATGTATTTGAGTGAATTACGTTACGTACTGGTACTAAGTGCACACTCCAACAAATGCGTACTTAATGTGAAGAAGCACATGTTTATATCAAATAGTGTTAGTAGACGAATATGTCAATTCAATTAGGTTAATTAAGCTAACACATGCTACTCTTTGTTTCAATATTGTGTGTTTGAGAAAATATGCGTGAGCTCGTGTTCTGCCATTATATATTTTTTCTTAGCATCTTTAAGCACACGAGGTTCTCTATCACAAATAACTTAGATTGTGCTCATGTTGCGAGAATGTTGCTTTATTGTGTGGTGCTTTAAGTTATTGTATTTTCACGCTTTTTTTTTACTTAGCATAGTACCAATATTGCTCTCTTACTTAAATGCATAACCAAGGTTTAATATGCAGCGATTTAGGGTTTATTGAGCTTTGTAAGGTCATAAATTAAAAGAAAAAGATCTCAATTCTGATATATGTTTCCAGAAGTTCACAGAAAGTTGGAAAATATTATCGGTTTTGTGAAGGCCTTACATAACTTAAAATGAAATCAAATTGACAGCTCAACTCTACAAGACAAACTACACGGGAATTCGCTTTAGAGAACCAAAAGTTTGTTCCCTGAATGGCTTACATTCATGATGCAATACAATATGCATGGCTCATTCCCACCTCACACCAAGTGTACATGGACCACGCACACTCTTTCATTTTTTTTATATTTCGATAAAAGTGTGCATATCGTTATTTTCATGTGGATCGCCCATAGGGCTATGTGCATATTTCGGGTATTCCTTACAGTCTTGGGCAATAACTAGTTACTAGTAACACGTTACCGGTAACTAGTTACTTTTTTCGGTAACTTGTAACTGTAACTAGTTACTTTTAATTTATAGGAACTTGTAACGGTAACACTGTTACTTTTTTACAGAGTAACTGTAATGGGAAATACCGTTACAGTTACTTTCCCATATCCTCTCCACCTTTCATCATTCCACAGCACGGCTCCCCTACCAATTTAGGGGTGGAGGTCGCTTAGAGAATTATCTACCCTGCAGAAGACCGAGGTCAGCAGTCAGTCTTTAACACAACTTAAGTTTACTTGTAAACTACATGTCGTAAGTCAATCATGTTGGAACTGAACAACTTGCTAAATTCAAGTAGTTTTTTTTTTTCCGGCGTATATATATCCTTTTTGTCACTTGAGCTTCTAGCTTGGTTCTTGGTGTACCGGTGGAACATCACGACGCCAAGTTTATATTCTCCTTCGAGGCTGCGCAATAATCGTGTTTGACTGACGGCTAGAAAGCAGCAGAGCGCGAAACGGTTGAGAGGCACAAATACTGTGAACTAAGTAATTTTTCAAAACCTCTTTGAAACTAATTGTAAAAGGTTTACTCCAACTTAATACAACAATTATTAACAAAATCACATGGACGTTTTGCCTCCTATGCATGTGACATCCTCAGTATACACTGGCAACAAGAAAAAGAAAAGGAAAGAAAGAAAAAAATTTGCGGAGATCGACCAGTGTCCCATACGTCCGTGTAAACCAGTAGGGGAATGTGGTTGTTGCATGTTATAGTCGGATACAACTTTAGAAGTCAGCGGCATTTTCTCCTCAAAGGCAGATGAACACAAGCCTGCACCAATGGGCGCGCACTCGGGACGGACATCATGAGCGGGATGGCGGTGGCTTCGCCTTTGGAGAACATCGGCGCGTGCATGAGCGGGACTATTTCTTTTCTTTAGTCTCTCCTGACTTCTTAAGTTGTATCCGACTATAGTTACTATATATGCTACGACATGGCTCCTAAAGGTGCCATATACAGTAACTATATTGCAAGCCGACGCGTCGCGGCGAATGAACCGCGATTCCAGGAGTTCCTTCCCCTCACCTTCATTCACGAGCCAGCGTCGTCACAGTGTTTACGTCAAAGCTATGCCCTGTTCTCCGGAAGTGTTAAACAAGCTCCATCTTAGAATGCGTTGCATGAGTTGCTTTAACAACATCCCGTTTGCCTTCTTTAAGCCTCGTTGATTCTTTCCTTCCCATTTCGCCGATGCAAGTCGCGTCGCAATGCCCGCATCGGGCTTGTATATCACCCTACTCTGATCGTCTGCAGGTGTGCAATCTTTGGGTTTCGCGAACACATGCCCCAGAGTATAACGGGACTTAGAAACGGTTTGTATGCCCAGCGGACGCAAAGCTAACCGAACAGGGTCTGATACACCTTGAACATATATATGGAACAGACACAATGGACGTCGTCTTCATTCGTCACACACTCTCCGTTGCTATTTGCATGCGCTTCTGGGTGTCGTTAATAAACATCCTATGATACTGCTGTCGTTCTAGTGCATCAACCACATTTTCCATTTTGAGTATCAGAGGACATTTGTTATTATTATTTGCAAATAAATTCCCTTTTTCACCAACGGTGCATGAACAACAAAATTGATGCAGCAAAATGAGGTGTACACAACAAATGCTTGTGTTTGGCCCCCTATTAGGTTTACTTCGTCTAGGGTTTTACCACGTGCAATTTTGACTGCCCGCATGCCTTCATACATATTTAATAAATGAATTCTATCGTTTGGTTTGTAATCTATTATTTATTTTATACAGTAACGGAAAAGTAGCGACGTTACTTCGTCACAGTAACTGCAACAAAGTAACGACGTTACTTGTCACAGTAAGTGTAACTGTAACAGGTTACTTTTGGAAACTCTGTAACTGTAACAGTTACTTTAACAGAGCCAATGACTTCACCCATCAAGCACGTGTTTTTCAGACACCCCTCTCAATATCACTTAAATTCCACATGTGGGCTTTGCTTTTAAAAGTACGCCGCCCGCTTTCCCCGCCTGTAGTTGCCTTACCCACCATCTTCTGCAGCCCTTTGTGAGGGCTAGACGTGCCGCCCTTCTGCAGCCTTTCCAAGTGGCTTTCATACTCCACTCTTTTTTTTTGCCTTTGACGGCTCTCGCTCAGTAGACCCCCCCCCCCCCTTTTCCATTTTTTTTTTCTTTTTTTCTCTCCTTTTTCTTGCTTTTTTTTTTTCCTTCTTTGCAGCTCCCCTTACTTCTGAGATGAGTGGCCTGAGCGCCGTTGCAAACTTCTTGAAATGATGTGGCAAGGGCTACACTCCTCTCTCTAGTTTTCTCTTTCCAGGCAGCAATTACCAACAGCGACAAGCACCACCGCTAGACATGACGTCAACACTAACCCTTTAAAACTAACACGCCAAGGATGACAAGGTGCCTTCGATAAAGATAGGTCCCCCTATGGAAACGTCGGCCAGCCTGTCTGAGGCACTTTCTCCTGTTTGAAACCTATCCCACTTTTTTGGCTTAGGTAACTGTAACACTGTTACGTTTTACTGGTAACGTGCCCATGACTGATTGCTTACTGTGTACATGTGTGAATGTTGAACACGCAATGGCACTCTTTCAATAGTCTGCAAGTGGCTGGTCCACTAATACCTGTTCTTATTGCACCCTGATCCCTTCATTCAAGGATCGATCTCTTTAATATATGAATATAGACTTGCCTGAGGACATGTTTGGTACTCACTATCTGTGTGTGGTTGGGTTTGTCTTGAGTGAAAATCAACATTTCCTTGTGGTATCTATTATGCATGTATCAGCGATGAGAGCTGTTCATGGCACCGACACAGAGGACAGATTGCAGTACAAGATAGGAGCATACTTCCTGCAAGCCCGGGCAAGCCATAATGAGTGGTAGGCATTTCTTTTCATCACTAGATTGTGACAGTTTGGACACATAGCACCTATAGACCTTATGCAAAATCTGCTGCCATCTAGCGGCCGCTGTGTGCATTTCCGCCATGTTGAAGGCTAAGCGCGCTCCGCATGTAGACAAGGAGCGTACATATCAACGTGTGGCGGCTGATAAGAACGAAAATGCCAACATATTTTCGAGTGCTGTGTTGCTGAGATTGAGGAAATTGGGATGCTGAAAGAAGGTTTGCAGGAACCAAGCCTCCATGTTAGTACATTTCCTCGTGGCCGACGAGAATCAGCAGATCGTTCCGTTGCTTCGGTTACTGCTTACGACTAACGCCGTGTTTCCGTTCGCCGTTAATATATGTGGTATGTGACAGCATCGGCACTCATCAGAGAACACTCTTTCATGTCATGCCAGAACAAGAAAGTTTTCGCACAGTGTGCTTGCTGCAGGCACAAACCCGCTTCGTGTACGAGCTTCAAAGCTGCATCGCGGCTACTCGCGCATGCCTGCGCTGCTGTTGATATTAGCTTGTTTATTAAATTGCGATAACAATTACATGTTAGACAGATAGCTCGTGCGCGTCATTGATTTGCAGCGGACGGACCGATTGTGCTGGAGCGTGTTGTTTGTAGTTTGTTTTCGATGGTGGAGTTTAACAAGGTAGCGTCTGGTGAGATGCTTTGCGTGCGTATTCTTCACTATGCGTATTTTTCAAGCATTTCATGTGGTATCACTGCCAGGTTCAGACGGGTTGCCCGGATGTCCTGACCGCCCCCACCCCTTACTTTTTTTTGTTTAACTTATACCCCAGAAGAGCAAATCAGGTTCTCCCAAAAGCTGATCCCCTTTTCGGAAAAATCCTCTGTACACTCCAGTTTGCTATGAAATGTTAACAGGTGCTTCAAGTGCGCGGTACTTTTCTTATGAAACTAAATAAAATGCTGTTCCGGGAAATGTGCTACATTCTACCGTGGGTGCGCTACCGCTGGTTACGCGCTGAGGCGGTTTCAGTCGGCGAAGCAAAACTGCCTTGCCACAACGGGTTTTAAATTGTAAAGCACCAGTAGGCCCCTAAAGCGACAATGTGAACACGAATATTCTTGGCGTTTCCTGTTATATAGGATCACATATCGGAAGGATATTCAATAAAATACCAGCTGATCGGCATCTACTTCTAGGAGACACTACACTTTTCATGTTCACTTCCACGTGCATGAGATGTGCAATTTTCTGCATTTAATCGCCCGGTAATTCTGTACATAACATAGGTCGGATGACTACAACAGCGAAATAATATTATTTGAAAGATAAAAAGAGGACAACGTTTATTTAAAATTAGATGGACACTACGTCGGCTCGACATAGGCTGTCCCCTCATTGAAATATGCTTTCAATTGGGTCAACTGCACTTTCTTACCGTCATCGCTGCGCTAGCCGCGCTAAATAAAGCCTCTTCCCAACCATCCTACATTATACAAGCATGATATTCAGATAGCTAACAACGCTTTATTCGCTACACTGAAAACAGACAGGCCAAAATTTGTAGGCGGTTCTTTACCTAGCGCAGAGCTACAGGCCCGCCTCATTATCGACGACGGATACAACAAGAAGTGATAGGCCTGCACGTGACTCGTCAAACCTCCAACAGTGTCAAACTATTGATATGTACTGGCCTTTAGCTTAGGAGTGAGAACGTCTTCTCAATGCATATTATTTAGTTTGTGAGGCGAATAGTTTGTATTGTTGAGGTTCTTTACACGTAATAACCGTCAACGTGAAAACTAGGAAAGTTGGCTGCCCGACATACCGTAATTTTTTTTTTTTTCGTGCCTCCTCCATCTTCCATCGAACATCTGTGTTGTTTGTGCTGCCATGAAACTGCGGGCTGTGTGGTGCTGCCATGAAAAAAAAAATTGGGCTGCGCAGGCACAGACGAAGAAAAATAATTATTTCTTTTTAAAGATATGCACACTAATGCCTCAGCCAAGATTATTAATATTGCCGACAATTTTAATGTAGTAGTTTCGTTGCCATAAGAAACTCTCATCAAAAAGTGGGAAGCAACCACACATGATACTAAAGAAGCCTTTCTTTATGAGTCTTCCCTAGCCTTTCGATACACTGCGACAGCAATAGAATGCCTTCCTTACAGAGCACATAATGGCACTATGCAGCAAGTGAGTGTCTGGGTTCCATAGTTTAACTTATTTGAGGCCGTGAACACTATGCTGATGATTGCTCGAGCACCAACCGTTCTTATATTGTCGGATATCCCGTGCAGGTATGACATAGTGGCAAACATATTTTGGCCATCACGATTAGCCATTTCTTTGGCCTGGCAGCTGGAAGGTGTTTGTTTAGTAGGGCTTCTGCAGCCAATACAGCAAGGGGAGCAGGATATTTTGCATAGCGAGTTCTTGAAATCAAGCCTCGTCCACAAGAAATAGGAACATGATTTTATATACAATGCAATGTGTGCACATAAATTTTAAAATGTTTTAGATATGAGGATGACTGTGTCCCTTTATTAAATACCACAAAGGTTCTTTCGAATCTGAAGCCACTAACATATAACACTGGCACATGATTACTAACCCACTGGTGCTTACCACGAGCATCCGGGCAAGGATTGTACCATATCAGGTTCTGAATGTACAATTTCATTTGCATAAAAAGTGCATGAGCTAGTTATACGAACTGATGAAACAGCCATTGCTGCTCTTGTTTTTTCCCCCACTCATAATGGTGGAAAGGGCATTGTCTGACACTGCTTGGACAGTGGCGTAAAAGGGAGGGGGTAGCAGACCAGGCCCATGCCCCCACTCCGGCCCTCTTCCCCGAAATGAATTTCTGCCTATGCCACTGTGGCTCGCTAACGCAGTAAAATTTCTGTTCCTATACTGTGGACAAGCCTTAATTTCCAAAGAACTCCACTGACCCAAGCAGGATATCCTGTTCACCTTGCTGTAGTGGGTTGCCCTACCCAGAAAACCACCTTCCAGTTGCCAAGCCAAAAAAAAAAGCCAAATCTTGATGGCCGAAAAATGTATGCCACGATGCCTCCACGTTGCACGGAATACAAAAATATAAAAACGGTTGGTGCTCGGGATCATCAGCATAATGTCATGCTCAAATAAGCGCTAAACTATGGAAAGCAGCAACCCATACACTCAGAGGAGAGGCTTGGCTGCAATGAATCACAGGACACGTTACGTGCCCTGCATATAGGTGCCGTTTATGATACTCCGAAGCTGGTTCATGGGGTAAGTAAGCATTATAGAGGGTCGATTCCACGAAAGATCGAAAAAGGGTGTATATTTGATGTTTCCGATTTTCTGATAATTTTGTATGTTTTGTGCAACATATGATTGCACAGCACGAAATCGCAGTTCGTTTTCAAATAATTTTTTTTTCAACACAGCAAAAATTCGACAAGGGTCGCCGGTTGACGACGACCATTTACGAAGAATGCGTTTTCGTAACTTCGGAACCATGCTGGCAGCTACTCAAGCTATATATTACAAATATCTTCTTTTTTGGCGGAAGTAGAAGTAAAGAGGAAATAGCTCTTATCATTTCATGAATCTAATCTGAGTAAATTATGTATTTTAAAAATTCACGAAAAACGCTGCGTTTTGAAAATCAGTCAAATTTGGGGACGCTGTGGCTACTTCTGTGAGTATCTTAGCTTGTTCCATATTTGCAGTATGAATAGGCCTTTATGTGAATAATGAACTTCTGCATTTGGTATTTCTCTAATAATATTCAAAGTAGTAAATTTTCATGCTCGAAACACCAAAAAGAGAAAAGTGCTCCTCCATTCAAAAATCTATAATAAAAAAACCCAATCTCAAATTTTGTTCAAAGTCTCCCAAAATGTTCTCAAAGGACTGCAGAATGATATATGAAAAAACATGTTGCATCATTTTTTATTAGACAAAAGCAGAAAAATGTCAAACATTGTGTTTCCAGAGCGTGGGGCCATGCGTAAAGGACATCTCTAGTAACAAGAAAATACAGTAACACGTCTTTTTTCTTTTCTGAGCTCCGCTAAACAGCAGTAATGATCTATTGTTGGAAAGTGGGAACTGTTTTGTATAAGAAAAAAAAAAGATCGTTCCAATTAAATGCATTTGCGACACACTATACATTCCTCGTCGACGGCAGCACGGACATTTCATTTTTTGGTGGTAACAACTTTATTGATGGTCCGGCAGAGCTTTCGCCGACTGGGCTTAGGTCTCCCACGTGGGGACGTCGAGGCCTTGCCTCACCGCCGCCTCGCGGGCCTGCTGGACAGCCCAAAGTTGGTCGCCGAGGCTGGGCTGCGCAAGGCAGGGCCCACCGCGGCGAAGGTTCCGGAGTTAGCCCTTCCGGATATTTTGTCACAGTCCCAGAGCATGTGATTAATGTGGCGACCTCAGTGTGGCAGATCTTGCATATATTTGTCGGGTATGTACTCGGGTAGAGCCTGTTACACTGTGCGGGGTTGGGGTACGTGTGCGTCTGCAGTTGTCTGAGGGCCGCCGCCTGCGTCCTGTTCAGCTTGTCGCTGGGCTGAGGAAAGGTTCGGCGGCCTCTGGATAATTTTTTTTAGTAAATGCGCTATATATCTAAAAGTAACGAAGCTAAACGCGAATATGTGTAGCTGAGTCGATCAGCATTGTAAGAATGTGAGAAATCGCAAATGGCGGCCAAGTGGTGAACTGCGAGTACCGCAGTGCAACCTAAGCACAGCAGCCACACATTGTTTGCCAGGCTTTGTCGCTATGCACGAGAAAAAGCTGGGGTGTCGATTGCGTTGGTTACACGATACATTTTTCACCGCTCGTCGCTCTCCCGCCCGGTCTCTGGATCCGCACAGGGCGGATCGTGTGGCCGCGCTACAAGCAACTCGTGTAAACGGAGTAGAGTAGTGAGAGCTCGTTAGGCGGACAGGTGCAAAGGGCGGCGCGATGGACGCCCGCCTGAGCAGACGACAGCAACGAGCACAGCTGTGCCAGTCAGCCAAACACCACCTGAGATAGAAGTTAAGCATCCAAATTGTGCTTCACTTTGATGCGATCCTATCCTACGCTCTGAGGTGGCTATGGTAGGCGTTATAGCCATGGCCGAGATCTTGTACGGACTGCCTCATGGTGCACAAAAAGAAAATTCCGCTGCAGCAGAATTTTCGTTACGTAGAAGATATCGGATCGAGACTCTTTTGTGGAGGGTCATGAAGCAGGATGCGCGCTCAATTCAAGAGGGAGACCAGATCTGCCAGCACTGCTTCAAGAGAAAGAAGGATATGCAAAACAAAGCAGATGCAATGCAAACAAAACGTGTTTTGTCCGTGGCCAGAATTGCTGCCACCAATCTTCACGTAATCGATTCTTTTTAAACTCTGCATTGATCACATAAGGTTTGACAACGTACATATTTGGGCCAACAAAAACCACACCTCTTGGCGACCGCTCTCAAGAAATTCATTTCCATTCATGAAGAGACCTTGGCTTTTATACCAATCTCTCAATTCTGGCACAGCACATCATCATAAGAGAACGCATGGAGGAATGCGTTCTTTAGCACTCAAGATATGAATTATACTCAACTGAAATAGATGAAAGAAAAGGAGGCTACAACTGAAAGTGCATACTGTGGACTGAGGGATATCTAACACTGGCGTGAAGTCGCAAACCACGCGAATGCATTTAATTGGAACGGTCTTTTTCTTTACAAAACAGTTCCCAATTTCCGACCATAGATCATTACTGTTGTTTAGCGAAGCTCAGAAAAGAAAAAAGACGTGTTACTGTATTTCTTGTTACTAGAGATGTCCTTTGCGCAGTAGCCACCACGCTCTGGAAACACAATGTTTGACATTTTCTGCTTTTGTTGTAATAAAAATGATGCAACATGTTTTTTCATAATATCATTCTGCAGTCCTTTGAGAACATTTTGGGGGACTTGAACAAAATTGAGATTGGGTTTTTTTTATTATAGACTTTTGAATGGAGGAGCACTTTTCTCTTTTTGGTGTTTCGAGCATGAAAATTTACTACTTTGAAAATTATTAGAGAATACAAATGCAGAGGTTCATTATTCACATAAAGGCCCTATTCATACTGCAAATATGAACAAGCTAAGGTGTTCACAGAAGTAGCCATAGCGTCCCAAATTGACTGATTTTCAAAAACGCGGCGTTTTTCGTGAATTTTTAAAAATACATAATTTACTCAGAATTCCATGAAATGATAAGAGCTATTTCCTCTTTACTTCTACTTCCGCCAAAAGAAAGATATTTGTAATATATAGCTTCAGTGGCTGCCAGCATGATTGCGAATTCACGAAAACGCACTCTTCGTAAAATGGTCGTCGTCAACCGGCGACACTTGTCGAATTTCCTGTGTTGAAAAAAATTTTTTATTTCCCAACGAACTGCGATTTCGTGCTGTGCAGTCATATGTGCACAACATACAAAATTATCAGGAAAATCGGAAACATCAAATATACACCCTTTTTCGATCTTTCGTGGAATCGACCTGTCGCGAAGTATGCGAATACCGATCCTCTCTTGTGACGCGTGCCGCCACTAATCTGATTTTCGTGTTGTCAGTTCCGAACAGGTTTCGCTGCTCGCTCGTCGCCCGCACAAAGTTACTTCGATGGAAGCGCTGACACGGTCACACATCTGTCGGTGCGGCATGTGTACGTACTTCGAGTTACTCTATTAGGGCTGTGTCAGCACAGCAGGACTTGAAGGGAATCGTGTAAATGTGTTGCTGTTGCGCGAGTTATGCTTCCCTGAAAAGAATTTCATATTTCTACAAGCCTGCAGTTTACTTTGATCTTTCAGACTAGAGCTTTCTCCATTGAGCGAGTCAATGTTCTTTAGTCCTCGCAGTTAGACGTGCGCTTGAAAGCTTTTCATCTCTTCGCGCGTTCACCGTTTCCCGTTAGTTTAAAGGTCCACGCAGAGAAGCCTCGCTACTTCGTGTCAGCTCATTTCGCGTCCCTTTTAAATCATTGCGACTAGAATCGAGTCAGTGCGCTCATTCCTTCGCGTGTGCAGAAACGTAGACATTAAGGGCAGGGTTGCCGTTGCGTGGACTTGAAAAGAAGCCAGAATTCAAGCCAAAAGTAGCCAAAGTAGTCATGCCATTTAATATTATCGCCAGATTTGTAGCCAAATAGAACAGAAGCGGTATTATGAGTAGAGTATTTAGTATTGATCAATGAATAATACGATTTAGCATACAAGACCACGGAAATAAGGCACCATGTTTCTCCGATTGCTTGGTCTTCAATTTACAGATAAGTTGCACATAAATCATCAAATTGCAATAAATTTATTGCGCGTTTATGTAGTTCATGTATAAAAGATAGAGTTCCTGCCAGATACAGAGTAATATTGGAACATTCCAGTCAGCAAGTAAGTAGAAACATTAAACGTTGAATAAGTTCTTCCTTGCAACTGCAAACCTAATAGAAACATTAAACGTTGAATAACTTTTTCCTTGCAGCTGCAAACCTAATTTAAAAGTGGAGTTTACATGATACAAGCCCTGCTTCAGGTAGTGAAATGTGGTTAAAGATGAATACATCCGCTTCATTTTGTTGCGGATCTCTATTTCTGTCAAGTTTACATGAGAACACGCGCTGCGCATCAGAATTACTTGTAGAAACGTAGAAACTGGCACGTAGCATCAGCATATACGGTTCTGCGGGCAGCATGAGCAATGTGCTGGCCCCGCGTTTGTGAACACGCACGCAACTTCGCCCCTCCGTATTTGCAGGCGCGCCAAGCGTTGCGTAAGTGTTCCTCGATGCGCACCAGCCCGCCGGTGGGTGGAGGACGCGCGTGCGAATCGGATGAAGCGACAGAAAGCTTGAAACCAGCGTATTTTACGTGCAAATAGTCAGAAAAATGGCTACCTAATGCGCCAAATCAGAAACTTAAAAGTAGCCATGGAGCCAGCCGGAAATTTTCGTCGCCAAACGGGGTCAAAAAGTAGCCAATTTGGCGCAAAGTAGCCAGCAACGGCAACGCTGGTTAAGGGTGTTGTTGCCTTTGGCCTGGAAGACGCCAACTCTGGGAGGCCTACTAAATAGAGGTTTCTCGCGCACTAATTCTCAGGTGATTCAAGAGCAGGCTGCAACTAACTGCGAGCACTTCTAATGTGGCCACGGCATTTGTTCGATACGAAGGCGTGCGAAATTCGAAGCATCGTGCGTATTTCGTGAGACCAGCACGCTGCAATCCTATGGCTCGTCCGACGCTTATTTAGGTTTCGGTACTTGCCGCATCGCGGGATGACGCAAGCCACTAATGGTACGCCACCATAACAACTCCATTGCAATAACATTGTGAAACTGGCTTATAGCGGTTCTTCAATGCCATATATGGGCAATGAACGTGTAACTGCTATGCGCGCTTAAGACGAGGAGGGAAGAAGACAAGTAACTACAGGACCAGTGCTGGTCCTGTCAGTGAGTGTCTTGCATTCTGTCCTCATCTCGTTCGGGCTAAACTTAGCTCAAGATGGACCAACTAGGCTTTTTCGAGATTCTTACATAAGTAGTGTGTGCCAAGAGCGGATCGTTGCTGTTCAGCAAAATCAAGCGTGGCTGGCGACACAGCGTTGAAGGGATATACCTATATCACCACGAAAGTGGTGTACATCACTCATAGGTCAGCTTCATGCACCTATATATATCTACCTGCCTACAGTTTGGTTCCTCCGCGGACTTCGTCGTGGTATATGTGAGAGAGTAGGGATTGCTATTAAGTAATCTTGAAAGAGTTCAGGTTGAGATAGCAGCAAAGCGTCGGCTATAAAACATGTATCGTACTCGAAGCAAAATGAAAACGAACACCAGCTTACTCATCGCTCTCTAAAGCTAGGAGCACCGCAAAACTGAGATAAGATCACAAGCTGAGGATTAGCGAGGTATACCCTCGGCTGCCGGCCTAGTTTCGTTTTTCCCCCCTCTTTCATTTCTTGCTCTCCCACGTGCCCGGCGACATTTTTCTTTCCTGTCCCGTCGAGCACACTCGAGAAACTCTTCGTGTTGCCGAACATAAGTGCCACAAGACGAGACTGTCTCGCACCGACGTCCCCCCCTGCAGTTTATATTCTTCCCCGGATCTCATTCATTCTCTGTGGCGCACTGAAGGCAGGCCAGACGTGCGTGCGAAAGAAGGCTCTTGCTGTTCCTTCTTCTTCTCTGGTCTGCTTCCTTTCCCCCTTCCCTGCCCTTCGCATTTTTCTTTCCGCGCGACTCTTGCTTTTCTAGCAGCTTCATCGGAGAAGAATCCCGCTCGTCATATCTTTTCCCCTTGAGACAGTTATTAAGGCCCTCGCGTCGTTCGATCCAGTCGCGGCGGCAGCGGACTGTAGCGGCGGCCGCGCGGTCCGGAAGCGAGCAAGTCTGCGAGGCCGACGTCCGGAAGAAACCCCTTTCCCCCGTCCCTTCTTCCGCTTCCATCGCTCTGCAGGCCGGAAGTAGCCGTCTTCATCTCGCGAGCATTGTTCGCCTGTGCCCGAACCCGTGCGTGCGTGTGTGCCACCCCCCTCCTTTCCCCAGGTATATAGCTCCATGTTTCATCGCCCCGTATATTACGTAGGCTCGCGCGAGGCGCGACCGAGCTATTCCCCGTAAGCCACCCGCGGCCCTTGCCCTTGTGTCCCGCTTCTCTTTCCCGCATTGTCCTCTCTATTTCCTTCGCTTCCGAACGCTTTCCCACACGTAGCGCCGGCGCCGCCGCGCCTAAGGGTGCCGGCGCGCGCGTGTTCATCCTGGGATCAGCTGTATGCCGCCGAGAGCGGATTGCGGAGGATATAGAGCCGAGTCGGGATTACCTTCCGGCTTGAGTTATTGCATCCAGTGGGCTTTATCTGAAGTTAACTATCCGTTCTTTCTTTTGTATTTTTTTTACTAGTGGTGGTCGTGGTTAAACTGCTATTGCGTGCTGCTCCTGCGAACCTGAGGCCGCTGGTTCCATTTCCGGCTGCGGTGGCTTCGTTCCTATAGAGGTCGGAATGAAACGAAACGTTCGTATGTGTAGAATCAGTCGAAAGAGAAAATAATGTGAGACATAACAGCCCGATTGCCTGGCACCTATTTATGCGAATAGTTACGTGCGTAAGAACGATGTCCTTATGTGTATGCGAAGCCCTGGAGTACACCACATGCACCATGTCTCACAAGCGCTGGTTTGCTCCGCAACTCTGGACCTTTTCAGGCATGATTGCAATTAATTTTCTTCCTACTAAGGCTCTCAATTGCGGCATTCGTCGATATCAAACATTAGTTCCTGAAAATTTACTAGTGCCGATAGCGGCTTGTAAAACGTATTCTCAATCACAGTTACAAGTTTCCCTTGTTTCGTTTCATTGAATTTATACGAAAGCTGGTCTGTCAATAAACCACTGCCTGCTTTAAGTTGTGCTGTACGCATAAATAAAACGTTGGGTTGCAAGAGGCAAGACAAGATTCCTTCTCTAAAAAAAATGGCAACCTTTAAAGTTTAAGCATGGATTTCGCACTATGCGATCACTCTATTCAGGAGGACGGACTGTTAGGCGAGTTGACAAGAACTGTTCAAGCGGTGGTGCGCGAAAAGGCGAGTAACAAAAGCGAGAAGAAACACGAACACAGCTCCTTATGTACCTCTTATAAATCCTTCCATAACAATATTCTGATACAGAAGCGTGAAAGAAACGCTATAACGACGACACATCAGGGTTTTACACTACGCAGTATAGCACCTTTCGAACTTCAACTATATTTTTTTTTTCTGTTTCGCCAACCCAGAACCGGTGCGCGCATCGAACACAGCGGTGATCGGTATCCGTTCGCGCACTCGGTACAGGTTCTGCGCGCACCCAGACACGCGACACTTTCGCCCTGCGCTGCGCCTATAGACGCGTTACAAGCGGCCAATGTAGGCCACGGAACGTGGAATTTCATTAACATTCTCGAGGCGGACGTCTTCTGCTAGTGGTGCACAAGGCCCCCGCGGGGCTTTCGGGACTTCGGAGGACACGTGAGACGATGTTTTCTGCACCAAAATAAAAAATAAAGAGTGAAGCTGCGAAAGAAGTGCGGCTTCTTCTTCCTCCTCCTCTACTGCTGCGAAGCTACGGGCCACACCGGGTCCTTGCTCGCGCGCGCACCGCCAAATGAGTCCCTCCCGCGGCGAAGTCCCAATGGGAGCAATGTAGCGACGCAGGTTTTACCATTAGAGAGCGGCGCGGCTCTTCAATTAGCTCCGGGAAAATTCGCGGCGCAGAGAGGGACCCTCTTTCCGCGAGACCCGCGCACGAGCGAGGCGGTTTGAGCTCCGGGACTCGTTCACCGATGTCGTTCCGCCCCCCTCTTCCCCCTCTCACTTTTTAAACGTACATTTTCGTTTGTTCTTGCTAGCCTATAGTCGTCGGCCCGTCTTAGCTTTACTCCCCTAATTCCTCCGTGATTAGGATCGCGTGTCATATGCAGGCGATCCGCATAGAGCTAGCAGTGTGAGTGTATATTGCAGCGCCACGATGAAACACTTGTTACGGCCGTTCCCCTCCACGTCAAGTCTTCCGCACTCGCTATAGGAAACGGGGACGCTCCTTTAAAGAAACGACCGGGAGTTCAATTCTTTGGCGCTAAATTTCGTTTCGAGCAGCCGTCGGTGAGGGACGATGCGTAATACGGCCGCGTTAATTGTCCGTCCTTTTTCCGATGGTGTCGTATAAACGTCTGGAAGGAAGTAACTTTCACGCGACTATCGGTTTTTGTCAGGTCGCGGGCCGTTTCCCCGATGGGCAATTGGCGCGAAATTCGGAATCGCTTCTCGAGATGTTTCAATCGAAAAGTCTTATTTTTAACTATGTCTGACCAGCGCGTCGCCTTATAGTATAGGATACGCGGAAGGGGGACATTTTCCAACCTTCCTCTCAGGTTAACAAACGGAGAGTGATATTGTCGACGGATTAACTTGTTGATCATTGCTACCCTCAGGTACACGTGAGCTTCGAGAAAATTACCCTCGACTTCGACATCTTCGCTGGCTGTGTCTGAGAAATCGAAATAAATATCGCACACCGTTTGGAATACTGCCTGGATACATGCTACGAATAATAGTTTTAGTGCACCGTTATAATGAAAGTGGTGTCGCGCAAACAGCAATAACCTGAAGTAGCGCAGCAGTAGCAAACATGGCAACGACAATCCTATTATCGCTACTTCAAGGGTATCAGAACGGTAGACGCGCTGTGCACCAAGAATCTACACTTGCGCCTTCTATTTTGACTTTTTCACGTGCCAGAATGGCATTGGGATCATGATCGTTTTCGTCACCTGGCAGCCGGAATCGAGCCAATGCACATCATTTACTGATCTTCAAAAAAGGAAACCGTTTCTGCATTTTTGCATGACGCCCGAGTGTACAGAAAGGACAAAAAATTGCATCAGACATTCGCGCTACGGCTACAATAACATGAACGAGGAAAAATTAGGTGTCCTCGACGCGGAAGAAACGCTTTGAAATCGGTGCGTGCGTAGTTATGTAACCGTAGTTAGTAACCGTAGTTAAGTAACCGTAGTAACCGAAGTGCGTAGTTAGCATGCAGACTCCGTCGGCCTACTGCTTGAAGTTCTTTCTGCAATTGGAAAGTATTTGCTATAAGTTCTCCTCATTAATTCAAGTGAGTGCCAGAGAGGAGCTGAACGTCCTTGCAAACTTAAACGTGAGGTCCCTAAAAGGGAGGATGGAGGCCGCGTATGCGTTAAAAAAGGCAGATGAGTGCCAACTTCTGTCTGATCTATCGAAACGTCCTGATTATGCAGACCACAGCAACTCTATCGATTCGATTCCTGTTTCGCCTCCTGCCTTTTCTTCTGCGCGGATAAGCAAGATATAAGCGAACCGCAACGCTCTTTTTCCCCCAACAATCGTTTTTCGGCTTGCCGTACGTAAACCCATACGTAACAGTGGAACTATATGCTCACGTAAATGATAGTTGCATCCGAATTCGCGCTCGAAGAAGCACCCGCGCACGACACGAAACCATGGGCGCTCTATTCCCGAATAAACCGACGGGTGAGACAAACAAAAGCGTCAACGTAAGAACACGAAAAAAAAAGGAAGCAAAAGAAACACACTGTCCGTGTGCACAGTGAGGACAGTTGCGACCGGAATAAATGTCCGCGCGAAAGAGATGTACGTAAAAAAAAAAGTAGGCAAAGATGACAGAGAGAGTCCGAACGCAAGGCCAGTATAAGGAGCTGCTAGACAGGAATAGATTTTCTGCCGGCGTCGCACGCCAACAGCGGCCGTAATAACAGTAATAGACAGACCCGAGGGTTGTGGGACACAACCACAAACGCCACGCCACTCCTCCCCGCAACGCCATGCCCTTCGCGTAAGTACGCACGCACGCACATTTGCCAGAAACCAAGCTTGTCGGCACAGCGAAACATACATGCCGTCTAGCACCCGGGTGTACGCACACACTTCGCACACATGCACGCACATTCGCATGCGCGCGAAAAAGAAAGTATACGGGACACGGTATACGATACTGGGAGGCCGCATACGGCATCGGCGAAACTCGCACCTGAAGGACGTGGGTGTGACTACGCGCAACGTTCGACTTCTACGAGAAGACAGGGCGCGCACGTACACCACGTGTATTCGGTTATACACGCACAAAGGTGGCAGACACTCCTGCTTCGGGAGACACGCGAACGATTCTCGAAAGAAAAGACCCTGACGTGAGCGTGGCGGTCCTCCTCGAATGGGAGTGCGCGGAATGAGCTGCGAATGTCGTGTTGCAAATATAGGCTCCGCTGGTACTTGTAGCTGAGATCTAGCGTTATGGCTCTTTTTTTTTTGTTGTTACTATTACATTTATTTTGAACACACTAGCGATCGACAGATACATGTAGAACACCTGAATGTCAACGTGGCAATAAAGAAAAAAGACGAAAAGGCGCGGATTATTGTATCTTCCTTGGTGTTTGAAGTGCGCCGGCCATTTGTAGCGATGGGCTTTATTTCTGGACTCGTTTGAAACAAAACGTCTTTGACGCTTTAAAAAGTAAAAAAAAAAATGTCAGTTACGTTTAACTATTTACGGTTATTCCAAGCAATACTTAAAATATATCACGGTAAAAATAACTAAAGAAGGAAATAAATAAGTGAATACAAAAGCGGTCACCAGCGAAAAATGCATTTTTTTTTTGTTACAACTTGTTCTAGCAGAGAAACACGATTTTAGTATTGCTAACACATGTACTGAGGCAGCGAGAGGGAGAAAGAAATAAAGGAAGCTTAACCAGACGTGTGTGCAGTTTGCTGCCCAGAATTGGATAAAGATATAAGAGCGTAGAAAGAGGGGGGGGGGGGGTGATGACAAAGAAAGTGCACTATTTGTTCGCAAACGTCGAACTACGCATCCCGTGTACTAGCTATAGCAGAGGCTTGTGGCGTTCTCCCACCGAGTGAAATGTGATGCAGTCGCCGGGCAGATTCCACGGGCTGACGTATCGGTTCCCCGAAGTGCCCCACGACAGCACGGACAATATAAAAGTAGGTTCTCTAGTGCGCCAGAGAACGCCGGTCGTCGTCCAGAGACCGTGTAAGGGCCCATAGTTGAAAGAACACGCAAAATCATTTTCTTTGCTTAAGCGGTTACAAGCATTACATATGGAGGCACGATTGGCAGGTTACATGACACAACTCATCAAGTGGGTCAGCATACAGTACAATCACGTGCATGAGCGGGCGGATGTTTGAGAAGTCTAAATGCCCTCGATGTTCACCCATGCTTGCTCCCAGTCGGCAGTCGACGGCATTGTAGTAATTCCGTTCGACACTTGATGACTGTAGCGCAGCGATTCTTTCTATCCACCGTCGGGCTGGTCATATGGCTGTTCTAACTGGCTGTCTTACTCCTTCGCCTCCGCACGCTTACACTGGCTTCCCCTTTGTTTTAAGACACGCAGACCTGAGTCACTTGTTCATAGTGCATGGGAGCCAGGGAAAAAGTGCGCGAACCATTTCGTACCTTCTGGAGGCGTTTGTTGCCAACGGCCGTCTCGGGCGCGCTGGTGATCCGGTGACGTCATGTTGCGATTTCTCGAATGATCAGAGTTTCGCGTCCGCGCGTTTTGAAGCACGCAGGCCGTGTCCTTGGAGAGGTATCTCGTGGCCGGCGGTTGTAAATTAACGCTGACTCTGGGAAGCGGCGGCCCGCTAATATGCGCGCGCTTTAGTGACAAGCGTTCAGTTTGCGTCGTGGCTTTCCGCAAAACGAACATCCTTGAGCCAACCCCTACAAAAATCGCGTCATGTTTTCAATAGACAAGAAGTCTATTGAAAACAAAGAAAGTCAACAACAAAAAAACATCAGAAATACACAAAGGGCATGCATTTGCCTAAGACGACCCGAAGGCGATAGCCATCTTCTGTTTCTTCTCTGTCGATGTATTCATCCTCCCCTGACCCCCTCCGAAAGCGTTCAGCATCTAACGTGGTTTTGTACTGCCTCCAGTATCGAAGGCATTGCAAGCTTTCTGCACCTCACATGGTTCTGCACTGCCTCCGTGATTTTTGCACTTTTGACCAAGAGACAATGTCATGTGATGACGGCATCATTTGACATCGCGTTATGTAACAACATCATGGCGTCACAAATTTAGGCGACCTGTGACGTCATTGTGGCGTCATCACGTAATGAATTTTTTCATCACTCGTGTTGACGCCGCCGGCGGTCAATTTTCGCGTTTGATGAGGCGTATTAAGGCTTTCACCTTAAATAGTTATCAACAATTTTGCGAGGAATGGCTTGTGTGCCTTTATTGTACGGAAGAAAACGAGAACATCCCCGCTGCACCTCGCATCTTCTCATATCTGTATCAGAGATGTCGGCCAGGGGGCTCCCGGATGTCTAGGAGCCCAACCACACTCACTTTGATTATTTCAAATAAAGTTGTATCCATCCATCCATCATATACACTGGTGCTGAATGATATCAGGAAGACATCTGTATGATGTATACTGGCGATGTTGGTAGAATGTAGCCGCTGTCGGATATAGCCAATGGTTGCAGACCGCTAGCTCTTTGACCAATCATCCGCAGTGGGTATGTACCCATCGGCCGGATGCAAGATCAAGAATCGTCAAGGAACATAGAAAGAAGAAAACGACGACCATAGGACTTAATCGGTACAGACATTTCTAAAATTTTATAGCTTGCCGGTAAGAAGAGCGGAATATGTTTTTATCAGTGACCCAGATTCCTTCTTTCTCGCTCATTGGCCACGATATCACACACCACAGATAATCTACGTACAAAAGAAACTGGAAATTATAAATGTCAACATCAGAGAGATAATTGTAACCAATAGCTCAAATCAGGTTCTTATGATAGATTACGAAGAGATTTTTCCTCCAAAATCTAAATTTCAATCCCAAAAATTCTTAGAGAACAGGATAGAGGATTTTCTGATACATGCACAAACACGAAACGTAATAGCCACTGATGCTTCCGTGAACGAAGAACGGGCAGGCGTAGGAATTGTCTCCCAGTCGCTGGGCTGGTCATTCGCTGTGAGGTTACCCGATTTTACTCCAGTTTTCGAAGCTGAACTCATGGCCGTCATCATGGCACTGCGAAAACTCCCGACAGACGAGATCAGGGCGATAATAATAACTGATTCGCTCTCCGTATGCACAGCACTTACAGCTTCACATAACTCTCGTGCCCTCAAGACATTTCGATCTTTAGTTCCGTCTCAGCTGAAGCACCTAAAGCTAGTGTGGGTCCCAGGTCACTGTGGCTTAAAATTAAATGAAATGGCTGATGCTTTAGCGCGCGCATCGCTAGATCTCCCAATAATCCAGGTTCTTCCAGTGGTAGAATATTTCACCGCAATCAGATACAGAAAATCGGCAATTCACACTGATAGGATGGAAACAATAACAACGTGGACGGAATACAAACATCTCAACTTCCCATGGAAGTCTCATTGGAGCCAATCTAGACAATCTGAAGTTACGATCACCAGATTTCGATGCCGTGTCCCCCCATTAAATCTATACTTACACAGAGCTGGTCTGACGATATCGCCCCTATGTCAATTCTGCGGAGAATTAGAAAATATTGCACATTTCTTTTGTCATGCCGCAGATATTCAATTATTAGATCACGACTGCTCATTACTCCGCTGTTAAAAATAGGCTTAAACTTAACTGAAGAAATTATACTAAGCTTCGGAGCCTCAGGGTTGGGATACTGCCATAGGGATGCCTTCAATGCCGTGTGTAATTTCATGCAAACCACTAAACGTGTGCCATTTTAATCTTCCTTCAAAAACGCTCTTTATTAAAATGCGGTTCAATATATCTAATCTCACCAAATTGTTCTGATCAGGGTAATACGGCTGTCTGAAATACGAGCGCAATAGCATAATTTTTGAAGTATTAATTTGATGTCTTATTTATTATTACCATTTCTACTCTTAATTTTTTTTTAACCATTTTACATTCTTCGAATAACATTTTAAGCTTCAACTACATATTCTTGGCCCATCCCCCAGAGTGGGTACGTGCCATAGAAAAGAAGGCAAAACAAAACAAAAACAATTATTCGGTCGCCATGGCGGAGAAGTCGGCCTCTCTCAGTCGCAGAATGAAGAAACACCTGAAATTGGCTCGCGTAAGCCGAATCAACAAGCTTCATCAAGTAAGCCACCATCGTGGAATGTGATAACGTAATTTCTTTCTTCGTAAACCCTTGCGCCATCGCATTCACGCTACCCTTTTATTAGTGAAGCGAAGTGCCCCGTCAGTAAGAGCTTACTTACTACAGGGTATGAAGCACTGAATGTTACGTAGTTCAAAGAGAGGTGTATAACTGACGCTTTCGCGGATTGTTCGATCTGTCGTGACTGAAATTTGAATTCAGGTGTCATATTATTACCGGTATTACTGAATGACGATCATTTAGGTACCCACATCTCCTATGCTCAAGCAGTATAACCTACGCTTGCTTCCTTTCTTACACTCGACTTTAGCACACATGATTTTGAGATTTGCTCCTTTTCAAAAAAGTAGTTTGCCGTTTTAGTTGCTTTCCTGTGTTTTATATTGACAATAAATTATGCACGATTACTAATATTAGCAAGAGTTCAGGTTCGTTTCTATAGTTGCTGCGGGTTGTTGCTATTGATTCACAAGCCTGAATCTCCAGCCCCATAGAGATTGCAGAGAAGGTGGTCACTAGGCTGCGCCTGGTGACCACCACCTCTGCCCTCCCTATGAAATTAAATGAAACGAAATGAAATTAAATGCACATATGCATGTACAGCTTACAGCAACCACAGTTAGATGGCGTGGCACATGCAGCGAGCCGCGCGTTCTGCTGCCCGCGTTTCATTCAGCCGTGGTAGTACATGTATCATTTGAACCTTGTCTCTATAGCGCTGGAATGTATGTCTGCAAGGTTGGGATTCTTGAATGCCTGGTTGTCGTGAGAATGTGAATGCAATTGAGGACCTTTATCACCAGGTGTGGGAAAACAACCTGTTAGAGTTCTCGAGTCTAGACAGCAACGGCGCTAGGAGGCCCACGTGGTGCGTGCGTGTGCTCGCGCTGGGCGCCTTGGCCGTGATCATGGCGGCTGCCATCGTGGCTCTGGTGATGGCGCCGCCTCCGAAACCACTGGAAGACGACCGCTATCTGGCTCGGCAGCACGCGGCGCCGCTCAGCGCGCTCGAGGAAAATCACTTCGCGCGCCTCTCACGCTCGCTGAACCGCATGGCGGACCCGTGCCAGGACTTTTACGCTTACGTGTGCGCCAACTGGGAGCCGCCGAGGGACGTCTTTGTTGCGCCCTGGAAGGTATATAGACCCGATCTAAGGTATAGACGATATATACCATCTCTGTTTACGAAAGAAAACTCTGGAATACTTGCTGTTTAGGCTATGAAAATGCTTCTTGAACAAAAGTGAGCTAATTCAACGAAGACGACGAACACAGACGCGTGCCTTTTCTCTATTCTTCTTCTGACGCCTTCGTTGAATTAGCGCACTTTGGTACAAGAATGCAGTAGCAACTCGCCCAGCAAACTATCCTTCGAAAATACTTTGGTGACAAAATATGCAATGGTGATCGGTAGCAGCCGCGCAACCAAGTTAGTCGTAAATGGCCTGTTTGGTCGCAAAGCCACTGCTTTGGCTCAGTCACTCGCTGCTCGATTTTTCAGTCCCGAAACTGCAGTCGCAAACCTCTGAGCCAGAAACAGGACGTCAGCTTGTTTTACGGGGCAATGGCAATGCGAGCAGACGTGAATTGAGTCACTTTTTGGTCGGCAGTCGCAAATGGTCGCCGACCGATGCTGTAGTCGCAGGTGTGAATGAGCCTTCAATGAACGATTGCGTTTGCAACATTTGCGCGTTCACTCAGCGTTCCCCTCTACCCGGCTGGGAATGGACGAACGCCGCGAGTGGACCTGCCGGCGATTCGGCCAGCGTGCGGCGCGTGTCGGCGGCGCTGACCAAGTGCTGGCGCGTGTACACCGACCGCCACGAGACGCAGCCCGAGCTGGTGCGGGCGCTGCGCTCGCTCGGAGTGCCCATCAACCCGCGCCGCTGGGAGATCCTCGACCGGCCGCTGGACGTGCTCGTGCGGCTGAGCCTGCGAGCCGCGCTTCCCGTCACGCTGCTCGCCGAGCCCACGGCTGACTTGCGCGCGCCGGGCCAGATGATAGTGCTGCTCGCCAAGGGGCGCATCTACCAGCAGTGGGCCGAGGCGCGCCTTGCGGTGCGTTACGTTTCGCGAGCTATTTGAACAGGGTACGCAGAGATAGTGCTCGTTGGGTACGATACGCTATTTCTGTCACTTAACGTGGGTACCCAAGATGATAGCGTATGACGCATGCGCAAAGGTGACATATGGTGACACAAAGCTTTGTGTAGCATGTTCTAAAACTGCCTATTAGACAGCAGAGAGTTTTAGAGTAGGCTATCCAAAGCTTTGCGTACGCTATACTTTCCATTTGCCGCCACTGCGCGTGTGTCATACGCTAACCTCATGGGTACCCACGTTAAGTTACAAAAATGGCGTATCGTAACCAACGAACGATATCTCTGCGAACCCTATTCTAAAACTGCCTATATAGTTTTACAATAGCGTACGAAGAGATGGTGTTCGTTGGGTACGATACAATAGTTTCGTCACTTATCATGGATACCGAAGAGGATAGCGTATGACGCATGCGCGGTCGTGACAAACGCTAACGCAAAGCTTTGCGTGCCCTATTCTAAAACTGTGCATTGTTCCCGCGCGATACGCGAGCACGCTGTCAGGACAGATGCCCCTAATGCTTCTATGGCCGATGTCTGTATACCTATAGTTGTCATAATTACTGCCACCACCGTCGTCTTCTTCGTATGCACTGATAAGAAAATGCTAATTCTCTGCTTCCGTGAGCTTTCGTGAACTTTTATATTATTTTGCGCTTACACGGGGATACATCTGGAACCGCATTCCTGTAGGGCCATCAACGTGTTCAACACGTCCTTTATATATTTTCAGCGCGTTGTGACATATCAATCCAGAGCATGCGAAGTGCGTTGCTGTTATCATCGCTGAATGAGACATGTGCGGTTGCCACTCTGCGTTTCAACCACGTTTAGTGGCGTTTCGTTCTGACTACACTAAACGAGCAGGCGATTGGAAATAGATATCCCATGCCGTATTGTGTCGGTGTTTTGCTTGTGTGTGTGCTTCCCGCATAAATCTACATTCACATTATACTCTACGTAATCTGCACTACATCGAGCCACAGTAGCAAGGAAGTTTTCCGAGCTGGTTTTTGGCTTGAAATCGTACATAGCGCGAATACCTTGAAGCAGCGCGAGAAAACGAACACAAAGAAGGAACACACACAACAGTACTAGCGCTGGTGTGTTCCTTCTTTGTCCTCGTTTTTTCGCGGTGCTTCAAGTTGTTCGCAACATGGACCGACTCGCCCAAATCTGCATGAAAGTTGTTGCTGACATGCATAGTCAAGTGTGGCTGACAATTTTTTGCAGCAAACACGTGTACAGACAAGAAACAGCGCTCAGAAAAAAAAAAAGGATGACGATATCGGTGCTCAAAATAAGCGGGGGTGGTGGCCGGTTCCCGGAAGAACCTAGCAGATGACACAGGAATGCTCATAGCGCACAGCGCACATGCGTGTATTCTCGTTCATTTCGCCGCTGCGCTCCGTTGTACGGCGCTTATCAACTCGGCGGTCGACGATCGCGCGTTCAGGTTTAAAAAATGGGCGGCTGCACATTTAAGCACGCGAACTTGAACTCTCGAAGCGCTTTCACTCAGTGCTCAAGCGCCCTTCATTTTAAACACGCAGCCGCGCTACCTCGCTTGCATCAGAATAATGTGGCCTCATGCATATATCTACACAGCCGATGGACTCAGACGAACGTCACAGATTCCTCGTCGTCTCTGCCTAACCGCAGGAAGAACCCAAGGCACTCCACGCTGCCGCCGAGCTTATCGGCGGCGCACGGTTCGCGCGCGACGTCGTCAACGTCGAATCGGTCGTGTCCCGCTGGGCGGACACGTTCGCGACCAACTTCGCCGGTTCGGAGCCCGAGTACCTCACGGTGCGGTCGCTGGCGCTTCGCACGCCGGGCATCAGCGTCAACGACTGGCTCCGAGCAATCAACCAGAGCCCTCCCGTGTACGTTAACGCCGTGGACGACGTCTACGTCTTCGACCAGTACGGCGTGCAACTGACGCAGCGCATAGACGCCGAGTTTGGGGGCGCTCGGCGACGTGAGGTGATCCGCTGGATCGCCGCCCTCGTGTTCCACTACTTGGCTCCCGCGACCTCGTTCAACCTGATGCTACGGTTCAACCGGCCTCCGCAGCGCAGTTGCTACGAGTACGCTCTCACGCTGGCGCCCTACGCGCTCGTGACGCAAGCCGCGCGCCGCCGGGTGTGGCCCGAAGAGGCGAGAGCCGCGCGCACCGTCTACGAGAGGGTGCGCGACGTGGTAAGGTCCTCGCTGGCCGACTGGATGGCGTCGCGAGTCTCGCGCAACGAAGCGGAGACGCGTGTGAACGCCCTGAACGTGGTGATGGGCGTGCCGGAGCACTTGAGCACGGCGGCAGGACTCGATGCCGAGTACGACTACTTGGAGGGCTTCCACGGTGTATTCATCAGGGACCTGCTTAGGTACGGGAGTCGTTGCGTTCCGGCCCACGATGCCAAATTGACGATGAAGACTACGATCTTGGGCTTATCTCACTTTATATAACTAGAAATACTTAGGCATTATATACTCAGCAGCGTGAGTATAAGTTGCCGGAATAATTTGACAGGTTATTCCTTTACCCACAATTTAGTGTGGCTATATAGTTTCGTGGAATAGCTAATTCGGGGCAGAACCATATGTAAATTTATGCATTTAGCACCTCAGCGATTCTTCAAGCTTGGCTGTTTTAAATTAGGGCAGGATCACAATCTTAAAATTTGCTATTCAATTCGCATAATTTCGGAGCATTTTCTCCGGAGGATATAAGTGATGCCAGTTCCACGGTTTTCCTAGACGACACAGAATCGTCCCGTAAGCTTATTCTATATATCGCGGCTGTGTAGAACACAACCACGCGATATCCTAAACTACAAAGGCGTGATAAAATACCGGCCACACTATCACCAGAGGTATAACCTAGGCAATCCGCGGTGTCTGATCTTCTCAGGTCTCTCAAGGCCAAGGCTAGGCGCGCGGCTCGCCTATTCAATGCCAGCCTGTCGACGCCCGTAGCGAACCTTAGGACCGCCATGTACTCTGGGGCGCCGCACCCCAGCATCGGCGACGAGCCATTTTTCGTTCCCTACTACCACGTGATCGTCGTGCCACCCCGGTTCCTGGCGCCGCCCTTCGTCCTGATCAACTCGAGCGCGGCCTCGTACGGAGGGTTCGGTCACGTGGTTGGTGCCGCCATGCTCGAGGCGTTCGACTCTCGCGGTTTACTGCTCAGCCACCAGGGAATCCGCGCCGATTGGCTCGACTCCACCACCAGGGACAAGTGGACGAGCAAGAGGAAGTGCCTGCTCACAAGGTGCGCGGCCTCTATTAAAGAAGCAATCCTAAAAATCAACACACAAGAATTCATGCAAGTTGTTCCACAATTGCGGCACTACTGTACGACACATTCGCGAGCGCGTGACTGCACCCAAGCATGTTTTTAATATTTTTACCAACCGTAAACAGTTCCACTTTCCAAAAAATAGATGGCTTGTGTTGACGTCACTGAAACAGTTATGTCGGAGTACCGGCATGTTGGGACGCGAAGTTCGTGATGTTCCCTTAATCTTTTAAGTATATCGCATGCATATTCTTTCATATTTCATGCGCAGAGGCCAACAACGTTTCGGCCGCGTCGTTGTTACATTGAAACAGGTTAACCACAACGTGATTACGCTGTCTTGACGTCATCATAGTCACCGTGTTGGAGTACCAGCACTAGGAAGCTGCGTCCCTGACGTCACGTGCAAGCTATCAATACTCAAGTTTCTCTTTCTCTCTCTTTCTTCTGCCGCGTAAATACACAAAGGTACGCAACCGGTGCGGCGCCGTTCGACTCCGACTACAGCCGCAACACTCTGGACGAAAACTACGCCGACGTTGCCGGCTACGAGGCAGCGCTACGGGCACTCCGTAGCGACCCCAGCTACAGGCAGCACGAAGAGTCGCCCGTAGCCGAGCTGAACAACGAGCAGCTCTTCTACGTGAGCCTGTGCTACAAGTGGTGCAGCCGCGGTCGTCCGCCGCTACAGCATGCCGCCAACGAGACGTGGCGGACGCGGCCCGACCACAAGTGCAACATCGCGCTGCCCACTGTGGCGGGATTCGCCGACGCCTTCGGGTGCGCGCAGCGCTTCGGTGACGTCTGTGACGTACTCTAGCGTGGCTCGTCGCTGAAAGTTGAGAGCGCGTTGCGCTGGAGCATACAGAGGGGGTCGCGCTCTGTTCTCGAAAAGATGCATTAAACGAGGTTTTTCTCGGATGACGAGAATTATGAAACTCTGCCTCGAATGTCATTCCTTATTCCTTGCGCGCACTTGTCCTGCCTGATTCGTCTACGGTCCTGAGAGTTTTTGCGCGGCTTTCTTTGCTCTAATATGCTATGTCGAAGGGCCCAAAGTGCTACCCTTATCTCATTTGTTGGACACACCAGAACGTCGTGTACAACGCAACATTTGCGTTTATTTCACATTTAACTTCCTTGCACTTTATTTCGCATGAAGGTCACTTCGCAAACGATTGCACTGAACATCTGATTCCGTTTGGTTCCTCGAGCATGGTACTGAAGGGCCACTTGTCAGCGTTAGAGGATAAAGCATCCCATGACTTCTCTTGAATTTCTTGAACGGTTGTTGCCAGGGAAAGCGCTTGCAGGAAGAGCTGAAAAGATCAACTGTCGTTCGGCAAGGAAATCACTGTAATGAAATGATATTGCAAATCATCGTTCACAACAGCTGCGACCGGCCAATTACTGAACAGCCTCTGCAGCCCTTGTAGCGCAACAATGGTTTTCAAGATATTACGACAATTTACCGCAATTTCCTAGTAGCTAAATAGGCGTATCCGTGTCCTGCCAAAACGTAGCTCATTTCAGTAAGAATATCTCGGGTTCTTTCCGGCTGTCGTGTTAGTCACTGTAAAAAAATTCAAAGGTTTCCTTATGCCCTCAACTTAGACGACCGGAAGCCGAAAGCTAGGGTGCCTTGATGCGCGTTTTGTTGCGACACATCGAGGCACACTACCGAAAGCTTTCTTCTTTGTCTTCTCAGCCGATGTATATAGAGTTACCGTATATGCTACCTTTAGGTAGCAGAGTTGCGCATAGGTCCGCCATCTTGCCCGCCGAGGCGTCCACGTCATGCAGGAAAGCCACCCATTTAGAATGTAGGAGCCGACGAGGCTCAGCGGCTCCGTGTGCTTTCTCACACGTTCGTAACGCGTCGCTGGAGCAATGACTTTCGCTTCGAAGAAAAAAAAAAGAAAAACTCCAAAAAATAATGCATTTAGATGAAACGGGCGCTATAACCTGTTCGATGGCAGTCACTATCGGAAGTAATATTTTTTTGTTTTAAACAGCAAATAGGAAAAATTCGACAGACACGATTCTGGACAAATTAAGTTCAGCAAATCGATCGTTTCCCGTAGTTTTTGACGCAGCACTTTAAAAGATAAGTAGGTGGCTCGAGAAAAGTGCTAAAAGTATTTTGTGTTTTACAAATAACGCAAGAAAACGAGAATTTTACGCATATCTAGGTAGCTGTGGCATAAAGTAAACACTCGCTAAGGCTTAGAAATTTAATGCCGCACAGTGCACGGACTGAATAGTTCTGTTTTAATATACATCTAAGGGGAATATTCACACAATCACTGACGCACAGTTTTATCGTTCCGTCCCATTCGATTTTTTTTATTGAAATATAAAAATAAATGAAGGAGTTGTTGTCACCACTGCTTGGTGACGGCTACCCCTTTCCACATAGTTGTTAGGATAACAATATAAATAAAAAATATATATACATATATACAGTCCTACAAGTTCAAAAACTCAGTAGCCATCGCAAATATTAGTGTCTTCAAAAAAAAAAACGCTGGAGCACTTTCATTGCTTTGCGGTTTATCCTAGTCGGCCATGGGCCTAGTATTTTCGCTAAGGAAAACGTTCGCTCAGAGTCCAGCGTGTGAAGTTCCTGTTTGAGTCGCTGTTTATGTCTGTCGTGCTTGGGACAGTCGAACAACAGATGATGCACATCCTCGTCGTCGTGGCCGCACGAACATGTTGATGATGATGCACGATGAATCCGGAATAAGTGCTTTGTGTAAGCGGTTCCGAGTCTTAGGCGATGAATGAGTGTGTCGATACGTCTCGGGAGCTTTTGTCAACGGCTAGCCAGCCGTTGACAGTGGGCGAAAAGTAATACATATGCTGTTTGTCGTCGCCTACTCTAGTCGCAAAAATATTGGTTCGTGCGTGGGGAGCGCAGCACCCTGTCATCGTTGCAACTCCGCTGCACTGAGTCATGGCGCTGCTCCGCATGGCATTACAGAAACTGACGTTCACAAAAAACGGACAACACAAGACACCAACACAACACCAACGAAACACACTCCGCACTGAGCCGGATCGCCTCGCCGGACTGCTTGGGACAGCGGCGGCGGTGGCACGGCGGTAGAGCAGCGGTGATGGCCCCAGCACCCGCGCGGCTGTGAAGTTGGCTTTCCCTCAAAAGCCCGCTTTTTGCGCACGTGAGCGCGCTTGGCGAATGGGGGCGCGAGCGGCGAGTTGTATCAAAGGCGCAACTCTGCTACTGAAAGGTAGCACATACAGTAACTCTAGGTGTATTTAAAGTCACTGGAACGGGAAAAGTACCGCGTTCCTTTTCTCTTCGCCGCTGCGCCCTTTCGGCGGCTTCACCACATAAATGGTCCAGCTCGCTCGCCTCGCTAGCGTCTCCCTGCCTCCGACGCACGGCGCTTTGAAGGGCGGTTGCTTTTAATTGCTTTTTTAGCCTCAGAAAAGCGAGCAGGAACATTACAATATTCCGTATCGTTTTGACACTTCATCGCAAGCCTGTCGAGGCATCGAAGAAGGCCTGGGTGCTGCGCTTTTGGGTGCAGCAACCGGCGGGAAAAGAGCAAAGCTCTTTTTGCTATTCCCAGCGGGAAAGAAACGCCAGGCCTGCGCTGAAACCGCAGCACAGTCACAGCGAAAGCTGGAAGAGCGG